>NW_024582368.1:843772-854610 GCF_018398535.1 Haplochromis burtoni | reverse complement strand
AGTTCCTTAGATGGATCACCATTATTATATAAAACTTGTGTTAGAGTCAGTGGGGTCATCCCATCTATTCTTATACTCAACCAGTCTACTAGATCTTGCCAAAAGTCAGTTGTTACTGAGCAGGAAAAAAAACAAATGATCAATACTTTCCGCATTTTGTGAACAAAATCCACATGGCTCTACCTCAAACCCAAACCTTTTTTTAAGCATTTCAGCTGCTGGGTAATATCCATTAATTATTTTAAATTGCATTTCTTTGACTTTGGGGGGGATAGGCCATTTTAAAAAGTGCGTATATTTGTTCGTTATTTTAACATTACTCCCTTTTAGTTTTGTGTTACTGTTAAGCCGCCTCAGTCCTGTTCGAGCTGAATGACCTGAATCCGGGGAGTCGTCGCAGGAGAAAGGGCACAGGGGTTACACCCACTACCACTGAGTGGCTGCTTCTGAGGACAATAAGTTAGATAAACCAATGTGAATAAACCTCCAACAAATGGTATTCATGCAGGTATATTCAAAACGGTTAAAAATATCTATCTCTGTTTTGAGTATTTTATTTTGTGGTGATTTAAAAATTTTAATACCATCTACAATAGTTTCCAGAGTTGATTTCAGGTTAATTTTTATTGCTTAAAATATTTAGTTTGTATTAATGTTACTACTAGTGTAGTACTTGATATGAAAAATATTTCTCATGTGAATGCCTAAACCAGTTTAAGATTAAAACCATTTAACCTTTAGGAAGCCAAAGTCCTAATAAATATATGGCTTCCCATGATTATTGTACTGGGACATTTGACCAAATTGAAATGGACTAAAATGAAAGACATTTTGTGTGTTTGTATTCTTTTTAGTAAGTATGTAAGTAAGTTTTAATAAATAAATCCATCCATCTTCATCCGCTTTGTCCGGGGCCGGGTCGCGGGGGCAGCAGCCTAAGCAAAGAGGCCCAGACCTCCCTCTCCCCAGCCACCTCCTCCAGCTTGTCCGGGGGAATACCAAGGCGTTCCCAGGCCAGCCGAGAGATATAATCTCTCCAGCATGTCCTGGGTCTGCCTGGAAACATCTCACCCAGGAGGCGCCCAGGGGGCATCCTTGTCAGATGCCCGAACCACCTCAGCTGGCTCCTTTCGATGTGGAGCAGCAGCTGCTCTACTCTGAGCCCCTCCCGGATGGCCGAACTTCTCACCCTATCTCTAAGGGAGAGGCCAGCCACCCTTCGGAGGAAGCTCATTTCTGCCGCTTGTATCCGCGATCTCGTTCTTTCGGTCACTACCCACAGCTCGTGGCCATAGGTGAGGGTAGGGACGTAGATCTGACCGGTAAATTGAGAGCTTCGCTTTTACACTCAGCTCCCTCTTCACCACGACGGACCGGTGCAGCGTCCGCATTACTGCAGCTGCAGCCCCAATCCGTCTGTCGATCTCCGGCTCCCTTCTCCCATCACTCGCGAACAAGACCCCGAGATACTTGAACTCCTCCACTTGGGGCAGGAACTCATCCCCGACCCGGAGTGGGCACTCCACCCTTTTCCGGCTGAGAACCATGGCCTCAGATTTGGAGGTGCTGATCCTCATTCCCGCTGCTTCACACTCGGCTGCGAACCGTTCCAGTGCGAGCTGGAGGCCCTCACCCGATGAAGCCAACAGAACCACATCATCGCAAAAATCAGAGATGAGATTCTGAGGCCACCAAAGCGAAAGCCCTCCGCCACTTGGCTGCGCCTAGAAATCCTGTCCATAAAAATTATGAACAGAACCGGAGACAAAGGGCAGCCCTGGCGGAGCCCATCACCCACCGGGAACGAGTCCGACTTATTGCCGGCAATGCGAACCAAGCTCTTGCAACGGTTGTATAGGGATCGAATGGCCCGTAGCAATGGGCCAGACACCCCATACTCCCGCAACACCTCCCACAGGACACCCCGAGGGACACGGTCGAATGCCTTCTCCAGGTCCACAAAACACATGTAGACTGGTTGGGCAAACTCCCATGCACCCTCAAGTATCCTGGAGAGGATAAAGAGCTGGTCCAGTGTTCCGCGACCAGGACGAAAACCGCATTGTTCCTCCTGTATCCGAGGTTCGACTACGGACGAACTCTCCTTTCCAGCACCCTGGCATAGACTTTCCCAGGGAGGCTGAGGAGTGTGATCCCCCTGTAGTTGGAACACACCCTCCGGTCCCCTTCTTAAAGATGGGGACCACCACCCCGGTCTGCCAGTCCACAGGTACTGCCCCTGATCTCCACGCAACATTGCAGAGGCGTGTCAACCAGGACAGCCCTACAACGTCCAGAGCCTTCAGGAACTCGGGGCGGACCTCATCAACACCAGGGGCTCTGCCACCAAGGAGTTGTTTAACTGCCTCAGTGACCTCGCCCCCGGAAAGGGGCAATAAATAAATCCTCTCCCGTAAATTTATTTCCCATACATAACCATAAAGTGGTGTCTAATAGAATAAGACAACATTAAAGCAAATAGGTTTCAGGGATTAAAGATTTGTAAAATTTATCTCGTTCTGTCTTGTGTAATTAAATTACACAGATGTTAAGGACACATTTGTGTGTCTGTATTTTTTCTTTGGCAAACTACCCTCAGCCTCCCCCCTCCCACGCCTCTACTGAAACTATTATTCGTGAGTCCAAAGATTTAATTACAATTACCTGTTCATGCTGACCGGAGGAGTTTTCCCCACTTTCCCAGCTTCCATAGAGGCGAGAATGCAGTGAGAAAAAGACAACGCTCCAGGGGTGTGTACTGATTCACCTTTACTAAAGTTGTGAATTTACAGTTTGAAACTTCAGTTAACTTACTTGTGACTGAAGCGATTTGAAACGATTGTTAACAATTAAACTTGCACTCAATTTTAGTAAGGAAATGTGTGTTCTTTGTTGTAATGATGCGTCTTGGCAATAAATCTTTTATCATTGGACAGCTAGTTTATGTCCACTTAAATGGTGCCATATATAAAGAAAATGCATTTGTGGGTTGAGCAGAAGAGTTGAGTATGTAGCTGAAGAATCACATTTTCTTTTATATAACATGGATGGCCAGGTGCATGTTCAACACTTACCCGGGGAACACCTCCACCGGGATGCACTTATGGACCGAGTTTATGGAGGCAGTGTGATGGTTTGGGCAATGTACTGCTGGAAAACTTTGGGTCCTGCCATCCACGCGGGTGTTACTTTGACACGTACCACCTACCTAAGCATTGTTGCAGACCATATACACCCTTTCATGGAAAATGCTTTATCCCTGATGGCTGTGGGCATCAACAACAAGTTTGAGGTGTTGACATGGCCTCCAAATTTCCCAGATCTCAATCTAATCAAGCATCTGTGCGATGTGCAGGACAAACGAGTCCGATCCATGGCGACGCCCCTCACAACTTACGGGACTTAAAGGATCTGTTGCAAACATTTTGGTGCTAGATACCACAGCACAACTTCAGGGGTCTAATGGAGTTCATGTTTCGAAGGGTCATGGCTGTTTTGGCAGCAAAAGGGAGATCAAGTGCATGTGTCTGATCGCTGTATATATATGTATATTATATTAATGAAACATGTTATGGTGAAGGGTTTGTTCCTATTACTTCTATATCAATCAAAGTGTGACATGTACTGGAGAGACAGATGTACTCCAGTTGACTTTGGAGTCCTGGAAAAACCATATTTTCTGTATGAATCTATCAGATACAGAAAACATGGAGGACATGACAGCAGTTTGCAGGCATGCATTTATGCACAGCTCTTAAGGTCCCACCACAGCATTTCAGGTAGGTTGAGGTCTGCACTTTGACTGGGCCACTAGAGCATCTTGATTTTTATCTTTTCAGCCAATCTCTTGCAGATTTGCTGCTGTGCTTGGGATCATTTTCCTATTGTATGACCCAGTGAACATGTGCATCATGGCCAGCTGTGGTCACATGTGGTCAGCTGAGTGAACGCATTCACACAATAATGACAACTTACAAAACTTACGGGGATTTAATACTGTGGCTTTTATAAATCATGCTGTTTTTCACACTTGATATGTGACTTTTTAGTTTATGGATTTGTCTTTTTGCTTTCCCCCCCTTCTTTTCTACTCTTACTGAGCGGTCAAAATCATTTAAAATAATTAATTTTTCCACACATTTAGTCCTTTCTGGAATCACACACAGGCTCACACTCTGATGGTAGGATCAGAAGCATTCGTCCAATCATAGTTGAGGTTGTGATGAGGCTGCAGCCTATCCTAGCTTTCATAGGACAAAAGGTGGAGCACACCCTCGACAAGTTACCAGTCTGTTGTAGGGCTAACACAGAGAGGCAACCATTCACATTCACACCTGCAATTAAGTTAGGATCATCAATTAAAAGCTGGTAACTCCATACATGCTTTTGAAATGTGGGAGAAAGCTGGAGTTACACAGAGAACTCTTGCTGTGAGTAAACGGTGCCAACCACCGCATTGAAAAGACTGTCCTTATATTTAAAATTATGTTAGTTTCTCCTGTTACTTTTGAGCCTAAACAGTTAATCCAACTTAATTCTTAAACCCCTTAATTAAAGCTAAACAAGTTTGTGCTTTCATCACATTGTAATGTTTTGATCTAAAATGCACCGTGGCATTATACAGAGACAAAACTCCCCAAATTGTGTCTTTGTCCGAGAGATTAGGGATCTAACTGTCGGTTGTGCTCTGAAGGTTCACTCTTGTGCTGAAATCACGTTACATTTAATTTATTCAGGAGAAAATCACTGTCATACATCTACAAGCTAGCTAGAAAATAACGTCATGTTTTTACTTCAGGAGGCAAAGTGTACAAAAACAAGTAATGTTTCATCTTTAGGGGACAAAGTCTGAGTGACTTCATTGGAATACCAGATCAGTGAGTCATACAGCCAGTATAGGAAAATCAGATGGAGAAAAAAAAAAGAGGAGATCATAATCAGGTCCAAAATATAAATATGACTTTATTTCACAATCCCGAAAGAGATCAGCCATCCATAAAAGGAATGCGAAATTTATTCTCTTCTCAAGTCTAAACTGGATATACTTTAAGCGACGTACAGTAATTCAGTTTCAAAGTAAGCAAGATCACCCATTGTCTAAACACCGGTAACAATACAGTAAAAACAATATGGTTCACATACATATTTACACATTTTCTACTAAGAATTTTCCCCATTTTTTTTTATGCTGGTGCTCGTTGTTAGTTCTTTGTTGATTAAAGAAATGGACTAAAACCGTCCCCCACAGTAAGTCGAGAGAAACATTTAGAACTGTAATTTCATCACGTGATGTTCAAAAAATATTCTTTCTAAATTTAACTCATTTAAAAAACAGTTTTACATTCATCTTTATTTGTGTGACTTTTGATAACTGCTGCAGAGTTGGGTTTAACTGTGGAAGACATTTGAACTCTATGTGGACATCTGCCCATAGTGCGCTGTTTTACTTGTACTTGACAAATTAAGGTATGTCATGATGTTGCCAGCCGGTAACGACCAGAAGAAATGAACTGAACTGAATCAAATACAGGATCAGTGAGTGCTGAGTTTCAAAAAGCACCGTGCCATCACTGTTATACAGTACATAAGCAGGTTGCGTCAATGCATGTACCTTGACATCTTGTCCTATTAGCACCAAAAGGAAGTCAAAGTGTTTAAAAGACCCAAATGCGTCTACAGGAAATGTTATGCCATCAGTTTTAGTGTGAATATTATGTCTCCATCTCTTGATTCATTCTTAAAATTAAGAGCTTTGCTTGTATGGGTAACAGAAAAATAACAAGGAAGAAATCCTGATTAATCAGGAGTTGACACCAACCCCCCTTTTTTTAGACCCTGTAAAAAAGCGTTCTGTAAACAAAGTTTTCACAAAGGTCGAGCACCCGAAATCGTCTTAGGCAGCTGGCTAAGTGGGATCTGGTGTTTGAGTGGTTTCACAACAAAAGACAAGGGAAAAGAAACAGATTGATTATTCAGCAGTGGCTAATGCAGCTTTATGCTCAAACTTAAGAGTATGGACATAAAAGCCGAGCATGATCTGTTGACATATCTGACACTTTGTGGTTTCTGGAAAGAAAAAAAAAAAAAAAAGGTCTTCTTAGCACCAATATCATGTACAGTAGGTGTTTTAATTCCTATAATCACTCTTGTTCCCTATAAAAAACTGAATTCCTTTTCCAGAAGCTGAACGTAAGTAAAGTGCAAATGATGATAAGCACTTGACTGATGTAGCATTTCATTATTCCTCGCTAGGTGTTTAGTTTCATTAGATATGTATGTCATCTTCAATCAAATGAGTGTAACGCAATTAAGTGCAGAAATACTGTAAAAAAAAAAAAAAAAAAAAAAAAAAAAGGATTAATGCTAAAAATGTCATATATTTCTCTGTCTGTACATACATATTCAGGCCTATGGACTGGGACCCTTTTCAAGTTAGGTTTTTTAAAAAAAAAAAAGTGCTTTTTAATATGCCATACATATCTGTGAATAAAAGACAAACTATCCAGATGTGGATATAACGAATAAACAAACAACAGACCGAGGAAGTACATTTCTTTCATCAACCGCCGACAGAAGTCAGAGGCAGCAGAAGGAAATGTGTAATGCTACATGTGACAATCTGTAGTAAAAATATGCAGAATGTTAGTCTTGTTTTCTACATAATGTGATGTAATGAGTTTGCTTAATAAAGATTACAGTGAGAATGGCACCAATGTAAAAAAAAAAAAAAAAAAAAGCCAATGAGATTCATCTTCTGAAAAGAGAATTATTGGCTGAAATAAAAAGTAAATTTCTACTGTACAACATAAAATCTGAACACATAATGCAGGTCATCGTAGAAATCTTGCAGTAAACAGGCTTACACCAGAAATTAAATATAAATCGTTATGATCAGAATAAATAATCACATCTTTTTTTTCTGTTTGTTCTGTATATAAAACCAGTTTAAAAATGTATTTTAAATGCTTCAAAGCACCATCTCTTTACAATAAAAACCAACACCGAAACTCACAGTTAAAAAGCCGACAACCTTTGGTCTTCTTCATCGCTCTGAAGGAAGAGACGAAGAAGGGCAAAGTGAACAGGTATAAGAAAAGCTCGATGAAAAAAAAAAAGAATAAAAATGAGAGTAGCAGTTTAAAATTGTCTGAGGTAAGGCAGAAGCACAGGGTGTAGGAGTTTTCTGTGTGTGTGTGTGTGTGTGAATGTCAAGATTTAAAACACGTTGACTAAGACCAGCGATTGTATGGACCCGTCACTTGGGTAAGAGCATACGGGGACGCGGTGATGACCCCGTCCCTTGGGAGAGTCCATGCCTTACGTGTGGGGACATTCATAATCCTCGCCTCCTCTGTCTCCTCACCCGTTTCCTCCTCTCCCTCCACCCCTCCAGCAACTTTACTAAGGTTGCCCTCCAGCCTCAATCTCTCAGCCTCCTCCTCTCTGTCCCGTTCCCGCTTGGCCATTTTGGCATCCCACATAGCCATCCCGTGGCCCGGCTCATTTAGAGACTTATGCTGGTAGAAGACTAGAGAGATGCGGGTGGGGTGGCTGCGATTTGGCTTGAGGACTGGAGTAGTGGCGTGGAGCTCCCGCCGCGCGCACTCGATTAGGATGGAGCCGTGCGACGGGGCCACGGCGACTCCGCCTATTTCGCTGTCGAGGAAGTTGTGTTCGCTGTCTGACCACACCTCTTCCTGCTTCACTTCATCTGGTTCAAATGGTGGAGTTTGTACAGGGAAGGAGAGAGGAGACATCGGTGGGTGGCCATGACCCCTAGCCTCTGCTATGACATCTCCCACAGACCCATGGAGCCCATTGAGCCGGCTGAAGAGGCCCTCAGATGTTGGACTGGGGGAGAACAGAGAGGGAGGAGGAGCGCTCCCACTGGGAAGAGGTTTGTGCTGAGGAGAAGAGTGCACCTCTCTGGGCTCAGTTTTAAAAGCACCATCATAGTCAGCAGGTGTGTTACGTGGAGGTATACACTCTGTTGGAGCACACTGGTCACCAGATGCTGGAGAATAACCATTCACTGTATCACTCATTGTCTTGTAACTGAGAACTGAGCCATTCTGTCCAAACTGGAGGCCAGGCAGGCCATGGGTGTTGGGTGAGATGACCTCCCTCTGCGGGTTGACTCCTGGACCCACAGTGGGGTAGCTGCTGATCTGGTTATAAGTGCAGGGTTGATTCTTCTCTGGTAGGTACCTTTCCACACTAGCAGGTCTGTAAGAGCTGTTGTATCCAGCTTTTGTTTTGTTGGAAGAAAATTCATATATTTTAATGTGGTTCTATTAAAACAGCTATAAATCTTAAATGACCAGTGGTGTGAATGTACTACCTTTGTTGGGGCTTTCAACTTTCACTTTTCCAGGAGTGAGAGGAGTCACCCCAAGCTTCTTCTCCAGTCGCTCTGCTTGAGCCTTAAGGCGAGCCTCTTGTCTGATCTTACGGGCTGATTTTACCGGCTCTGCCAGCAGACGAACCTGACATGTACCAAAATTGAATTATTTAAAGCATTTTAACACTGCACACTGACCCACAACAAAACAAGATCCTTTTTGGTTCACTCACCTCTCGAGGAAACGAAGACAGAACTTGAAGAGCACCACTTTGGATCTTTGCCATCTGGCCCTCAGCGTGACCAAACTCATCTGTGTCAGAGATCTTGTAAAGTGGCAGCACGTGGAGCTGCTCATCCTCTGGCATGTTACGAACTGCACGGTTGTCTTCCTTGGTTAAAGTGCAAACCTAAAAAACACCAACCCAAAGCCAAAAAGCTAAATTTCCAGCCAAACAGGATCGGTTTAATACTTCCAAACAAAAAACTGTTGACCTTCAAATTTAGATGCACCATGTAGGAGTAAATTACATGGTATCGCATTCTTAAGCTTGCTTACCACGGTGCTGCCATTATTCATGTTGCTAGTGTCTTTGTGAGCGTGTGCACAGAAATCTACACAAGCTGTAACCCCAGAAAAAGGACGTCCCTCCTTCTTGCCCAGCCGGCATTCACCCCCCGCCGCCTCATATTCCACCTGTGAGACCCGAAAAAACAGGACACTAAGGAAAGATTTCTTAAAACTCTTAAGAGTCCGTAGAATAAACAGGTCCCAGAAGTAGCCTGGAGTGAGACTGTATGGCAATTTAAGGAAAAAGATTAACTGAAAATCACTTCCGCTGAATTAAGTCAAGCCCAGGAGAGCAAAGGATTATCAGAGACGAATGTGGTTGTTTCCCGTTTCATACCTGGTTTTGGAAAGCCTGAGGAGCCAGTTTCTTGTAGAGGGGAGCGACCTCGGTGGCAAGACTCTGAAGGTTGTTTTCTACCTTCAACTCCTGAAAATAAAAGCTAACACTGTTCAAAGGAACCTACCTCTAACTCTTATTGTAATATCCAACATGGTTCATCAGCAGGCAAACCTTCAAAAAACTACTAGCTTGACCTGAATAATAAGAGACGATTTTTCTCTCAGATTTTGCTGTACGCTGTACTGCTCACTCATTGTTTGCTGATGTAAATTAAAAAAGCACACTCTCTCACCTCCTCTCGGTAGTCACCTTGCAGGCGAAACTTCCGAGGAACTTTGCTGCGTGCAAATTTGCATCCATTGAAGTACATGCTCCAGGAGCAACCAAAGGAAAATGAGGCTCCGCAGGTGTCCGGATCTAAACCCTGGCACGCACATGTGCGACTGTAAAGAAATGGGAAATAACAAATGAAAAATAAAGAGGGAAAAAGAAGTGTTATGGAGAAATAAAAGAAGGGGTACTCACTCTTCGTTGAGCGCACAACGACGGCTGGTGGGGGAGCCGTACTTAAAGAGGGTCTCTGTCAGCTCCTGGTATAGGTGGTCTGCCACCGGCCGAGGAATTCCCTCCCAGGCCAGGATGAGGATCACCAACACTGCCGAGTCGCAGTGGTGCCCTGGCCTGTGGCGGACCAAACACAGCAGCTTCTCCTCTTCACTGCCACGCCGGATCACCTGTCAGAGGACATTTAATTTATAAATACACAAGCGTCAGTCACATTTGAAACTTGGATTGCAACACAGACGAATACACTAAGCTCACTACATAGATCACTATAAGTGACCTGCCATACCACCAGACTAGGCAGAAAATGTTGTGAATAAATTTGCAATTTAATGCCTCTGACACGGAGATGGTTTTTGTTTGTCTGTTTGTTTGTGTTGTTAGAAGAAATTATCAAGAAGTTATGGATGGATTCATGTGAAAATTGTACCGGAGGTGGCTAACTTTTTGACTTGATCCACATTAAGGTCTGGTACTGGGTCCAGGAATACCTGGACGAACATTCTGTGTCATATCTAAACAAATACCAATAAAACTGAAACATGAAAAATTGCTGTTCAAGACAAAGAAAACACAAACTAATCCACATATCCTTCTTGATCTAAAGACTCTAAAGTTTATGCCATGGTTTATGCAGCCATGGCGGAAGTACGCTGTCTCAGACTGCTCGCTATGTTTAAACTTTAGTTACACAGTTGGCGGCAGCTAAGGTTTTGCCATGGTGGTGATAAAAGCATAAATCAGAGGCTGCCTTTCATTTCTTACACTAAATATACTGGCTCACAACAATGTTTACATTTACAGCAGACACATTCAGGACACAGACACCAGCCACATACCCATTTAGCTATTGGACACCCCTGGGAGCTCCTGCCTTCTTTCCCAGTGTAAACAACAACTTCCACCCTTATTGCATTTCCTTTGGCACCATACCTAAAGCACGCACACACACACACACACACACACACACACACACACACACACACACACACACACACACACACACACACACACACACACAC
>NW_024582368.1:753773-843752 GCF_018398535.1 Haplochromis burtoni | reverse complement strand
AATAAATGATGAGTCTGTGCTCTTCACAAAAGAACATATAAAAGTCATTGGCATAATTTCTGAAAGTTAGAATAATATTTAAAACATGTAACAGTTCATACAACTATTTTTTGTTTAAAATATACACCACTCATCACAAAATAAGACAACATCAGTTAAACTTCAGGGTCATTCTGTTCAGTTAGGAAGTATAAACCACCATGAGTGCATTTAGTTTGGTGCAAATCGCACTGGTGTTGTTTGATGTTGCCGTCATCACAGCATTTGTTACGGTGTCTTCAGACTCTTTCTCTTCTGTCACATGCACTCTATGTGAAATTCATGTCCCTGCTCTCATCAGCCAAGAGAACAAGATGCCACTGACAGACCTGCCAGTTCTGGTGTTCATGGGTGAACGCCAGTTAAGCTGCACTATGCTGATCTGTGAACGTGGGTCCGGCTAAAGGACGTTGAGCCCTGACGACACCCTTGTGGAGCCTGCTTGTGACAGTTTCCTCAGAAACATGCAAATGATTAGCCCCAGGAGGTGATTTTTGTCGGACTCTGGAAGTGCTCCTCCTGTTTTTCTTGGCAGAAAGGTGCAGACAGCGATCCTGTTGTTGGGTTGATGCCCTTCTACAGCCTTGTCCAGCTGCCTCACTCTTGAGACACAGCAAACCTTCCTGTGACAGCACATTTGGATGCGGCATCCTGAAGAAACTTAGCTGCCTGCAGGTAGCATTTCATGGTAGCAGCAATAACAAGGACACAAGCAAAAAGAAAAACAACAGTGTGGAGGGATATGGAGAGGGTAACGGTAACGGTGCATCTCGAGACCTCCCGTTCATGATCATTTACACTGAAGTAGGTGAAATGGGTTCACAATGGTTCATGCTTCCTAACTGAACCAAACTGTCATCCCTAAAGTTTAACTGACTTGTTGTTAAACTGCGGAGAACAAGTACTCCCTTAATGTTTTTGGGATGCTGTATCTTCCCTCATTTCTAACAAAAATCTGGTAGGATGTAATGCGTTATTACTGCCAGAAGGTGGAGGTAATAAAACTAAAAGCTGTTTACCGACTTACAAGAAAAATAGTAAAATGCGCAACCAACTACCAAGCGTTGGATTGAAAAAAGGTGAGATGTGGTTAGAGTATTTGGATGTTGGGCAATAGTATTTCTGCTCAAAAAGCCCATATCTAGCATGTATGGATGGCAATATGCTATATATTACACATGAGGAAGCTTAACCCTTCCTGAGAGCAACTGACAACACAAAAACCTCACAGCATTTCAAAATAAACCCTTTGTGTCTTTTAGTGAATTACAAAGGTTCGTATAATGTAACAGTGAGCAGTGGTATGTGTCCAAAAGAGCTAATTAGACCAGAGACTAAACTATTTCATTTTTACCAGCCAAGCTGAAAATATACGTTAAGTGTAGCTGTCAAATGGACTTGATGAACCACAAGTTGTATTTAAACAAGCTGTCATCCTGCTTTACGGGCCCCTCGTCTGAGCTAGAGGGGTTTCCTGTTTCAGCATGCTGTGTGTGTGTTGAGCTATCTCAGCAGTGCTTCCTTTTAATGACATAGCATGGTTGTGATCCCGCCCCATTCCACCAAGCCTGTGGTTTACTAGTAAGCTGTGGTAGTAATCACACCCCACAGCGTGTAAACAACGCCGCTGTAGTCACTCTACCTGTTCTCCATAAGTTCCCTCACTGCAGCGACGCTGGGTCCTGCCCCAAGATGAGTATAGTAAGGGCCCTCTTCCTTTTCAATGATCTGGTCTGTGAAAGACAACAATGAATATTGGAGCAACTTCTTCAAATAGCATTCCACTGATGCATTGCTGGCAGGTTTAAAGAGAAACACAGACAACCTGTTTGATATTTTTAATAAAAACATCAGGTTAATGTTGAAATACAAACTAAATGTAGCTGGATTTCAGTTTCAGTTTAGGGTTCATCACCTTGGAGGTCTTTTGAAATGCATCATAATAAGTCAACAACCCTCCACAAAACATTCAAAATCCTGCTCCAAATATGGCAGAGAAATGCAGCCTTTTATGCTCGATTTGGCTGTTGAATTAGGACACAGTGTATGTGTGTGTGAGTGTATGTTTGAGTCAGAGTGAGAGAAAAAAGTCAGTTTGAGGTCAAACACCAGCAGTCTCACTAAAAAGAAAACTCTAAAGGGACGGCTCACCCTAAAATCAAATACACATGTTTCCCTCTGGCCTGCAGTGATACTAAGCTTTGGTGTAAGCTGCTCAGTTTAGAAGATATCACCTCTTTCATTCTGATGTCTCACTTTACTTGAATATAATTGAACTAGATGGCTCTCATCTTTTAATGCTCTGTTAGAAAGGAATTTGTCACACAACCTTTTGTCTAGTTGATTAAAAAAATGTTCTAAATTGAGTGACTCACAATAAAGACTTTACTGCTGAGTTTTAAAATGCACTTTTTTAATGCTTTGACCATAGTGTGACTGCAATCTAATTTCATTAGACGTAGAGAAGGCAGTCATTTGTATATTTTCTATCTGTTATCGCCCAATCTGGGCAAATCTCACCAGCAACAGCTACTCAGCTTTATAAACAACTCTGCAGGCCAGAGGAAAAACATGTACATTAGTCTGTTTAATTTCAAAGTGGTTCAAATTTAATGTGATGGAAACACATGCGCTAAAAAGTTGAAGTGAAGACAGAAGCAACTCACCCACACACTGACAGGATGGAAGATCAGCCAGTTTTTTGGAAGGTGTGTTGAGCAAGTTCTTGGTAGGGGTATCCAGAAAACTTGAGGGAGACTCCAGAAAACTGTTGATGCCGTTCTTGGATGGAGTTGAGTCCGCAGAGTGTCCCTGACTCCCATCAGTGGTTGTAGACAGGACAGTGACAGGTCCTGAACTCTCCAGCTTGTAGTAGCTTTGTTGACTTAGAGGAGGGGACTGGTGAGCCCCTGAGAAGCCATTAGCCAGACCATGATGCCCAGACGTAGGGCTGAGAAAAGCTGATTTGGCTGGGCTGGTGTTAGGATCAGCACCGTGCTGCAGCCCACCACAGGGCTGCGCTACCTGAGATAACAAATGCTTTTCGTACTCTTCTGGTCCTGCAGCGTAACCGTTGCATGGATTATGTTGGTGAAGTGGACCTTTGGAAAGGGACCACGGCTGGTTTTCTTGACCGGAAATGTGGTTGAACGTTGTGAGAGTGCTATAGTTCTGAGTCTGATGCCCTAAATGAGATATATTTTGAGTGTTAATCTGATGGATAAATTGCTTCCTCTCCTCCTGTGCCTCAGCCAAGTATCTCTTCAGATCAATTTGAGCCTGAGGCAGAAATAGGTTTTTCTTGTGGTGAAGTCCTGATTTACCCTGCAAGGGATTCTTCTGGTTTCTGCTCCTGTACGGCGTCTCTCTATTTGGCGTGTGCTGATTTAATCCATCAGTTTTCTTCTTTCTGGGCTTGGAAGGCGCAGCTTTTGTTTTCTTCCTGACAGGTGTTTTCTGAGTGGGGGGCTGCTGGGATTTGTAGTTGTATTTGATAGCTGAAACAGGCGCTCCTTTCAAAGGATTGTTCTCTGACTGCTGGTTGTGCTGGGACTGGATGATGAAGGCTAAATTTGCCAGCTGAGCTGCCACTTCCTCTTCATCTCTGTTTCTACTCACTTTAGCAACAACCCCACCCTCCATAGACAGACGCTCATGATCCTTACTAAACTTCACATCAGTGGGGGTTTTATAACTGAATTCAGACTTAATGACAAAAGCACCACAATCCTGTTCTGACCTCCTGGAGATTGTTTTATCACTGTGTGAACTCGCCTCCAAGAGGCTCTGCAGCTTGTTTATGCTCAACCCGTTGGAGCGCTGGATGACATTCCCTTGTCTGGCCACAGGAGGTCGTATAACTGACATCTGGTGTAGTGGTGAGCTGATGACAGAGACTTTGTTGTAGCCAAAAGCTACTGCGGGTTTGGCTTCTTGCAGGACTGTATTTGTACTCGAGGCTGATGATGGCACAGCAGTAGAAATGGGATGTTCACACTTACTTTCAGTTTTAATGGACCCTGGTGTGCTTTGAGGTATAGCTGCCAGCTGAGTCAAGGCCTCAATAGCGATAGCCTGATCAACACTAAGGTTTCTCCTCTCTGCCAAAGATTGCACGCTTGGTAACAAGACACTTGGAAGAGGCTCACTTTTAATGGGTGGGGGAGTGCTTTGCAGATTAACAGGAGTGCTTTTCAGATACAAGTCCTCTTTTCTCACAAAGTGCAAATCTGGTGCCTCTGTTTTGATGGAGTGAAGTATGGAAGCACGAGAGCTGAAGAGTTTCTCCTCCAGGCCCTTCCTCTCAGTGACAGAAAGACACACAACGGCTGCCAGCGTAGCCAGTGGGTCCTCACATACCTCATCTTCATCACTCAGCTGCGTGGTGGTCTGTTCGGTGATCCACACCCATGGCTCCTCCTGTTTTATCTTCTTTAGTGGAACTGCCAAGTCATCTGGAGGAGTCATGGGTCCATTCTCAGAGTCTTTAGGAACTGCAGCTATGATATTCCTTTGAGGCTCCAATGCCATTGTAGTCCGTTTCAAAGCAGACACAGTGGTCATATTAGCACCAGGTTTAGGTTTTATCAGGTTTGCAGCAGAACCATTCTGAAAAGTCACAGAAGAGCATACTTGTTGGTGAAGTGGTGCAGTGCTGGTCAGCTCCAGCCCGGGCTCTCCTTTAATAAGTATTGGCCGTACACCTTGGTCCAAGACCTGGTCGTGGGTGAGTGAGTGGGTAATGGGGGGAGTCTGTGTATGAGGTATGTGGCCTTCCTCCCCCTCATCCTCCTCTGCTGCCATGTGGGTGTCATCCATCTGTGCTTTGCCTGTGCCATTTACCAACCCACTTTCTGGAACCACCTGAAACACGGAGACAGGGAGAGAAACAAGAAGAGAGAGGTGACTCAAGCTCTCACAGTACACAGGGAATCAGCTTGTTCTAAACAGTCACGGCACAGAGCACAGCAGATTGCCTCTCAGCGTGGCACGAGCATCTGCTGCAGCCACTATCAAGGCTGTGGAAAATATTATGGCATTGGGAAAACAAATAATCTCCTTTTTCACAAATCTTGCCAAATCTGACCTCTAAACACAGCTAATAAAAAGTTAAACTAAGATAATTCGCAGTTGAAGCTTCGATAACGACTACATTAATATCAGAGCTCAGGAGTGTTGAGAGCAATGGACCCAAAAGTAGCTAAGAGCCAACAAGTAAACATTTGGAGTCATCCACAGTTCAAGGCTGCGCTACTTCCAGTGGGTCACTGAGGGTATGTGTGCAACATGTATGCACGTGTTGTGTTTGTCCTGGGCTTGAATGTGTGCTCCTGGGTATGCATGTGTGTGCATGCACACGTGATTATCCACACAGCTGGCCTGACATTACAGTATAGCCCCTGTGCATTGTTAAGAGGGATTAACCCACTGTGGGTCTTACACACAGTAGCTACGGCACCGCCTGACCTTCATGAACTGTGATCATACAAAGGTCAACCATGGCGTATGGATTACCCACAAAAACATTATTAAGCATGTTCTACTACAACCTGTTTAGTACACAGATAATTATTTCCACAACCTATACTATCTGGAGACGTTTTAAGGCTTTGAGTAAAGTGTGTTTGCTACTGTAGTATACATGCTGCTTGGAAGCACTTTCTACGAGAAACATGCAAAGAGTACTCTGAAATAGGGCTGCCACGATTAGTCAACTAAGTCATGATTACGTCGATTATCAAAATCGTCGACGACTGATTTAATAGTCGACGCATCGTTTGAAGCTTTGTAAGATCCCAAAAGACGCAGGAATAAGTACCGTAGTAGGTTTTACGGGTGTAATAACGGACTGAAACAGAAGATGGCAGCACTGCACGTACAAGGATGCCAGCTGCCGTTAAACCCCGAAGAAGAAGTGTCCCAGAATTCATAGCGCAACCCAGCTCTTGTGGGCAGCTCTGTTTCCAACAATGGCGGCAGCTAGTTAGTTTTAATATTACTCTTATTATTCTTTCTGGGTCACAAAATAAACGTTTAACATATTTTCAGGGGAGAATGTAGCTGTGTAAACCTCAAATATCTTCTCAGTTTATCAAGACACCACATATTTTCAAAGCGCTCCGACGTTTTCGGAGACATCTGTTACCCACCAGCTCGATAGCTAGCCGGGGGCTAGGTCACTAGCGCGGTGAGAACACCGGACTCCCGGCAAATCGTTTTCAAACCCACCGCTGTCTTTTGCTACTCAGGTTAAACATATATAAGTCACTTATATAACTTAAAAACGTTATTGTTTAGTTTTTTTTATAATTTTATTAGTTCCTGAGTAAATCGGTTTGGCTGAGATTAAAGTTATAGTTTTTACAAAGCTGAGTAAACGTCAAGCAGACAGCTGATTATCAGAAGCCTGAGATGCTCGAGAATATACTCCGGTGTCCCGTTATATTTTAGATAGCAAGGAGTTTATTAAACTTCACCGAAACAATCTGCAAATTTCATTAAAATTTGATAAACTATCATCTTGTCTTTATTTTTAGTTAGCACAGACCTTAAACACTTAAAGCTGTAAGCTAATGATAGTTATATAAGAGCAGATGCATGCTGGTGCAATAAGCTGTACGTTTTACGTCCAATGGATGCGCGATCTGATTAATCGCAAAAATAATTGGTGACTAGTCGACTATCAAAATAATCGTGTTCAATGTTAAGAAAGCAGACTTTACAGAAAATGCTGAGGTATGCCAAATTACACAAGAACTGGCAACTTAACGAGTAATTAATCCAAATATTTGGTTTGGTTAAAACACGGTGGAGGTAATTTCATGGCTCAAAGTGACAGGATTTTGTACTGTCAGATTTGATCCAACAATCTTGAAAGCATCTGATTGGCAATGGTTTCATTTTTCCTCATGACAATGATCTCAAACACACTGTCGATGTAGTGAAAGCATACTGGGATGGAAAAAAAACATCAGTCATGGATTGGCCTCCTCCTGACCAAGACCTCAACATTATTGTAGCAGTAGGATCATCTTGGCAGACAATGGCAAAAAAGACAGCCAATATCCAAAGAAGAGCTTTGAATATCCTTCAAGAAGCCTGGAGAACTATTCCTGTAGACTACTTAAAAAAGTTAGAAGAAAGCTTGAGAGTTCAGGTTGTGTTGAAGAATAAAGGTGGTCAGAGCAAGTATTGACTTTCAAGGTTATTAGAACTGTAGGAACTTTTACACAGCACTGTACAGCTGGCAACTGAAAATATGAAAGCCATCCTTAGTTTTTAACATCTTGAATAAACATATGATCCACTGAAGACAAGCTGTTCTTTGTTTTAGCTGCATATCAAATCAGAACTAAAGCCTTTAGCTGTGGAAGAAAAATGTTTCAATGTGACAAAGATATATAAAAAAAAAAATCAGTATCATGTGCCAAATCTCAGCTGACAAAAGGATGTTAAACTCACTTGAGTGTGCTGTACATACTACAGTGCAGCTGGATGTATATTCTTTATGACTGTTTACCTGGCATAAACATCCATTACAGTAAATCACATCAACTGGTTTTAATGTGTTTTACAGCAGGTGATGTGCACTGACAGATCAAGAGTAAGCAGCAGCAGCAGTACATCAATATAAACCAGACTCCTGTGAACCCACAGACCAAACAAAAAACACTTGTGTTTATCACCTACATGTGCTCTTTGTTCCCTCTGTTTCCACTGGACGTGCACCAGATTTAGATTGGCACACTATTAGTGCACTATTTTTACTGCACTTGACAAACAGAACGATGTATGGGAGCAGGGAGTTTTATAGACTGCACAGGAATACCTGTGGAAAATGAACCATAAACCTTATGTTTATTTAAAAAAAAAACCTGCTCGACTAATGGAGCAGTAACACAATACTGACATTTTTTTTAACCGCTTTTCATAAAACACAACAATCCTTCAAGTCTTAAAATCAGAATCAGCCTAAATCTGGAGCTGGTACTAGTTCACTTAAAAGATTCTCAGAAATCCCGAACAAAAAGGGAACAATGTTTTCAACCATCAAATGCATACAGTGACACCTTACATGCAATAAAGTGGCATCTGTAAAGAAGAAGACACTGAAAAATAGGAGATTAGGCATTGTTCCAAAGCTATAGCTGGAAGAATAAAAGGCACACAGAGGTCAGAGAGAATACAGATGCTGAGCTATCTTCTGCAACAGCAGTGTGAAGACAAGAGTTTTAGGTGTGTGAAGTTCTTTCTTACAATCTTACATTTCTGATTTGCATACAAGCACACATCTTCCAACTGGGCCTTATAAATGACCTAAAGGTCTCCTGACTGCATCTTGCCTGTTTGTCCAATTATTTTTTCCATTCTCAGTACTAAAAATACACAGAACAGCTTTTGTCTTTGGCTCAGTTTCTAACTTTGCTGAAGCTGGAGTTTCTCCTTTAAGCACAGGTTAAATGTTATTTGACAACTCAAGAGTAAATTGCAGTGACCACGGAGCTGTTTGTGATTAACATGGGAAAGCTAAATGATCACCAGGTCTTTTCAGTGATGTGGTACTCCTGATCACTCTCTGGTTTGCTGCAGTTACTCCTCAGTCCACTGAACTCCCCATGGCTGTCAGGATTGTGTCTGACTACTAGAAACACGCCGCTGATGCAACAGATAGTTCAAGCTCAGGCTGAGGCAACACCAAAGCTGCCAATGCAAGAATATGAGATAACCGCTCTGCACTGAATGCACAAATGGGCCAATGAAAGAAAAGAGGAGTGAAGAAGATGGGGCACAGTGCAAGAATAAGCAGCATGTCACAATAAACTGCTTTCAATGACAAAGCAGTACTGGCTGCCTTCCAGCACTGCACCAGACACACACGTCAGCATGCATGTGTGTGCGTGTGCATCCGTTTGTGCATCCAACTGTTTATGATCCGAAGCAGACATCAAAGTGCAGCCTCTGCTTTTAATTATTTTACATTTATCCTTGTAAAAGCAAAAAGCTTAAAAGCAGGATGCGAATGCAAAGTCATGTGTTCTCATTTAGCCACTGGGTCTCTGGAGGGAGCTCGGACTGTGATGTGCTGGTGCTGCGTCTTTGTGCTTGTTGGGTATATCGCCGGGTTAGTCACTTGCAAACGCACTCTTCTTCTTTTGTGTTAGACAAACCATGACTAACTACGGAGCTTGTCAGAGCTTTCGGAATGAATAAAACATATCCCAGAGTGGCTAAGGGTGAGTTCTTAACACACAAACACCCGTTCAGAGACCTGCGGCAACAGAGTGTCACTACTACATGAATCGTAGCAACCCTGTGTCTCTGTCTCTCCAAAGAGAGCAAATTGGGTCTCCAAGGAGGTTTGAAGTAGTGTGCATCTATTTGTAACGCAAGACCACAGACAAAAACATGCACACATGCACAGAAAACACATTATACATAGACATCGTATGAACTGCTACAACAAAAAAGTGAATACTCCGATTTTCTTTTGCCACATTGTGGGTATGCAGAAATCATACCGTTAAGACTGCCACCTCACAGCACCCTGACATTAACACACTGAAAAAACACATGCTTCCTTCCTGAGTCAGAGCGTAAGTAGTGGTTTATATGTGTTTCTCTGAACACGTGAGAATTTCCTTCATTCATTGAGTGCTTCCTGTCTGCGCTGAGCTCAATATAATGTCGTCTACACACAAAACATACTACCTAAAGAGAAAAGCGGTGAAAAAGAGCACGAGCTTAATCAACTATAAAATTATAGAGATTAAGACGGCGTCATTAACAGCGAGACCCTTTCCTACAAACCGCACAGTAATAATACTGTTACTGTAGCCAAACAAGTAAAACCTGCCAAGTTACGACCCAAGGCTTACAAGCACTCCACTTTTCTGCTAAGCAGTCAGAAAACAGCAGGTGCAGAAATATGGCTGTTCAAAACACTGCAAGAAAGAAAAGGGGAAGCAAACGGACTCTTCATACAGCACAGTGGCTTAAATAAAGGCATGCAATAAAAGGAAAGACGAGGGCTTTCTTGTATCCATTTGCTGCTAACTTTGTTGTCCCAGCCCTTAAACCCACCTGGAAAAGACAAGACAAGTGCTCACACACAAAAGGCCAGGTCCTCAGTGAAAGGGACAATAACAAAACAGGCGTCCAAATAAAGCACTCCTGGTCAGCTAAATCCAGGGTGGCGAGGAGAGAGAGACAACGGTGTATACCTCTAGATGAGCTCCATTGTAGCTGACCTATCTTGCAGTAAGACAAAAGAGCTCAGGGTGAACACTATGGTTGTCTTTACCTTATCTGTCCTCGGAGGAAGCCCCTCCGGTTTAGGCAGCATATCCCTAAAAGGTATTGGTGGCCATCTTGCTTTGCCTGCCTCCAGCCTGCAGAAAACGTTGGCTACAGTAGCCGTACGCAGGGCAAGCTCCTGGGTGTCATGACTAGCCGCCGTAGCAAAGCACTGCTACAGCAGGCGCACACACACTCACCGCACATACACAGACATACAGACACACACAAAGATGGGGTGCCTTTTGCAGACGCAGACAGAGCCTCATCAGCCAATGGCGTGAGGACCTTAGCGGCTTGTAAATTATCTTCCATGCCTAGACTCTCCTAAACAAAGGATCCCCTATGTGGGCTACTCCAGCCCTACGCACAGGGATTGGAGCAAATTGTGGAATGGATAGTGCTGGATCTGGATCAGTTGGACAGAGCTCACCAACACAGGACTACCTCAGAGTTGATTGTGCAACTACTAAAATGATTAATCCATTATTCAATTAGTCAACTTAACAACAAAATTAAGAACAACATTTGCTGCTCCTGGATTATCAAGCTTCTTATTTCTGCGTTTTCAACTGATCTTGCCAAATAACCAGATCTGAAATTAAGCTTTGGGGATTTTTAATGGTTATTCTCAGAATTTTACAGACAAAGCAGTTCATCAGCTAATCAAAAATATAATTAACAGTAAATAAAGATTACTCAAACTGTCAAACTAATCACAGGTTTAAGTTAGTTGGCACCTTTAACTTACATGGGGCTGAAATACTGCTAAAAGCAAAAATGCTTATAATGATAAGCAAAAACCACCATCACATGACAGTTACACTGGACAGCGAGTGCTTTTGTGCCCCTTGAGGTTTAAGACATGTGATTTATCATTGTAAGGAAGTTTTGCATTCTGTCATCATCAGACACAGGATGAAGCAAGACACAGTCTTTGCAAAAGTCTGGAGTGACTCCTCATTCCTTTATATTTTTGCACACAAGAAGTCAGAGTTTCTTGTAATTGTGGTCTTAAGCAATCTCAATAGATCTCCAGGACAAGTTTTTCTTTGGAAACTGACTACTTTTTCACTCATTTTCACTCCAGCCCTTGCACCTGGCCATTTTTAGAAGAATATTTTGTTTTATTTGCTTGTTTTATCATTCACCTAGCATTAAAAAAGCACCTAACTCAAGGGATGAACCAGTTTTTTGGAGTAGCAAACTATATCTTTAGGCACTTTGTTGATAGCAGCCTGGCATAAAAAGCTTCTGTTTCCCCCCCATTTCTTTAGTTGAATGATGAATGCCAAAAATAACAGTTTAATGGGCATTGTATTTTGGCTCCAGCAGGGTGATTCTCAAAGAGCTAAACTTGGCATATCTTAGAAATGTTTTAGGAAAGTGGACAAGTTGAAGATTTAGAAAAGTCATGTCCTAAAGAAACTGGAAAGAAGTCCAGCAAAGATCTGATGGACCTGATGCATCTGTACTTTCAGTTGATCCATCTCTTGTTTGCTGAGGCTTCATCACAAACGGCCTCAGTGGAAGGGAAACACGTAGAAAAGGCTGAGATATGCCAAATTACACAAGAACTGTGCCAGTGCCAACAGATTTTATGGAGTGATTAATTCAAATTGCAAATTTTTGGTTCAAATTGTCATCAGGAGGTCCGGAGAGAGATACAACGGTAAGCGTCTACAGCCATCTCTAAAAAAATACAGTGAGATTTTGATCCACCATGCAATACCATCTGGAAAGCATTTGATTGGCTTTATTTTTCAGCATGACAATGATCCCAAACACACTGCTACTGCAGCAAAACTATACCTGGATATAAAACACCCAGTGTAGCATTATCAGTCATGGACTGGCCTCCCCAGAGCCTGGACCTCACCATTACTGAAGCACACTTTGGATGTTAGAGGCAGCTAACATCCAAAGAAGAGCTTTGAATGTCCTTCAAGAAGCCTGCAGAAATATTCCTAGTATTTAAAAAAATGTCAAGAAAGCTTTCCTGACAGAGTTAAGGCTGTGTTAAAGAATAAGGGTAGTCATATTAAATATTGACTTTCAAGTTCTTTAGAACTTGAAAGTCAATATTGCAAGATAGGTGAGCTACATACTTTACATTCTGTATTTTTCTAGATGTTTCAATAAATTGCTGCACAGATATTACATTTTCCTAGCAAAATATGAAGAAATGAGTGATGGTTCAAGACTTTTGCACAGTACTGCAAGCATAGGCGAATAATTTGCTGCACCATCTATAATTTCTAAATGACTGTCTTGTTCATCCACCCCTAAATCCTTTCCTAAACAACCCCACTCAGGAAAAGCGTGGTTAGTTACTTTGCCTCTTTTAAAGGTAACCATGTGGCCAAGAAGCTGAGTTCAACCCAGGACAAGGAAACATGAAGGTAGCCAGAGCCAGTGCCTGCTGTTAACAATCTAGCAACCAACCTCAGCCATGGGCTTGATTGTGGGAGCAGATATAGTTCAGCGCAGCCCAGTCAAAACAATAAAAACTATATCAGTGTAGCATCCAGCCTGCAGTAAACATGTTCAACCAAAAAGATAAGACAGCTGCGCAAACATAACCTGTGGCGGAAGATCCGATCATATTGATGGATTTAGCACTAAGTCGTGTCATAATTTCAAACATTACTGAGTAGGATGTTACACCAATGGTTTGTCTTTGAGCCTAAAAGACAAACCATATGGGGAATGACTTGATTATATAAGAGACTTGGGAATTTTTACACTTTTGATGCACTTTTTTGAAACGTGTACTCAAGAATTGCAATCTTAGTCATGGCTCCGAAGGGCTGTTTTTTATCTCACTGCAAAGTTCAACAGTCACTGAGTTTGTCAGTTACACTTATCACAGTCAAACTGCTGCATGGTGTGGCTTCATATATATTAGCCCCTTTCTGCAGCTTGATAAGTTCATCATTTTTGCATTTATCCTCAACATTTCAACACAACATTTACTGAACACTTGCTGTGGTGTACCACTGCAGCCATGAAATACTGCCATGTGCATTTATGCTGCTTGAGTATTTGTATCTAGAAAATGCAAAGAACATCTTACATTTAAATTATGATGAATATCATTTTATGTATTCTCACCTCATATCCCCTCAGGAAAGTTTTCTGATTTAGTCTCAGATTGGGAGTCGTAGCAAACGCTGGAATAATACCAAGGAGTAAATATCTTAAATGTCTTTGAGCAGATAAGTGTGTAAGTGTTATATCTTTAGCTGAAGTAGCTGAAAATTCAGTGTTACTATCTATGAACACGTGACAAAAAAACACGTAAGATTCTAATAAGTTGTCTTCCCCAAACGCTTCCTTACACACTGTAAAACAAGCACAGACGAAGACTACACACTTGAAATATGCACGAGGAGTGAGTGCGGTGTGCTGAAGCAAACTTCGTCCCCACAAAGTAATATCTCCACACTGGCAGTAACTGTGAAAACCCTGTCAACACTACAACAACTTGCATATTGCCAGCTATTTAATCACAATGTGGATTTGTGCTTGCAGCTGCACAATTCATGCTGACAACCAGCGCGGACATGCGGCAGTCTTTCAATCTTTAACATAAGACTGAAAGGACACAGTAAAGTGAGTGCACTGCTCTTGAAAGCTTTGTTTTTAATCAGTTATTCACTGACCCACCTTAAACCTGAACATATGCATGTTAGTGTTTTACTATAAAAGAACCAAAGCATAACATCTGAACCGTGTCTTCATTTAAGGTTGATTAAAGAGGTGCAAAAGAAAAAACCAAAAGCAAAGTGCATAAAGAGTTATGACTGAGGGAAGTCTTACCTGGGTGATTATCATTGAGAAAAATTCACGTCCCAAATAAAAAAATCTTTAGAATAAATGTTAATGGCTCCTTGGTGTTATTCATTGAGATGGTTGTGGTTGAGCTCTCCTCTGAATGTGACCAGTAGTCCAACAGGTTTAACGCTGCAACAACATCAACAACCCACACTGCTAAACAGGTTACACCAAACACAAACTACGTCTCCTACGCTTGTTTGTGTACAAGACATAGCTGCCAACCGTTATCATGTTACTATCACTTGGCATGTGTTGCTAAGGCCCCTTTAGCAGGTAAAAGCAATGTAACACAGCTGTCCTACATTCCCCAGTGTTCCCTCTGGGTGTAGCAGACATAAAAATGCTCTTATCTGATTATGCAAGCCTTCTGGTTTCAATACACAAGACAATGTGATGCAATTTAGAAAAAAATTTGCAGATTCCTATAAAAAAATACAGGTCAAAAAATGCAACCAGAAAGTTCATCTCCTTTAAGCGTCTCAGGCTTTTAGACCACTCCTCCTCCTCCAGCTGCCACTCCACTCGACAAAAAGCTCGACAACTTCTAACGATATTCCACCACGCCCTTAATTTTCAGCTCTTTAAGTGTCCCGTGTGTTTTTTTTCCTCTTTAACGAGCTGCCCAGCTCTCATTAGGAAAAAGAAGCCTGGACATTAATCACCCCAAGCTACAGTACACATGCACAGCAAGCGACGTAAAGAAAGTCATTCGGCACCGCAGTTGTAAACTGTCTCTGATACATGTGGAGGTTGACCCACTGGAGTCCAGCCCAGTGATGGAGCAGTGCCAAGCATTGCTGCCAACACTTGTCATTACTACCATTACAGCAGACGATAATGTAAACTTGTCTCTCAATTGCATGGAAAAGTTACAGACCATTGATGAAGGGCAAAAGTATGAGGGAGTTTCTTCTCTTTTTGGCTTCTTTACGAAAGTTTTGACTTTCTACTGATCATCTTCATTGTGTCAAGGACAAAAAAAGAGAAAAAAACAACAAAAAAAAACAGCTTTACCATCCCAGAGGTGGTGTTGGATATGCTGAAGTGAGAGGTAACAATTATGGGAAATGGGAAAACATGACTCTACGCTTCAACTTGCCCCTTTGCTTCACATCCAGCCCACATATACACAACCTGTCAAACAATCAGTTAAACACCTCTTTGTGTAGGTCAAAGCTCAAAAGACTAACACATGTCAAACATTAGGATACTCAGAATGAACAGCAGTAACCTTTATGCAAACACCCACTTTAGCATTTGGATCCAAGGCCATATGGAATATTTTCCTTGGAGAAAACCCTGAAACTATAAAGTCTGCATTACCTGAGAGGAGGCGCAGTATGGCTCATAATCAGAAGACCCCTGAGGCTACTCACATATTACTCTGATCCCTTTTCCAAAAGCACATCTGCAAGCTAAACACTGTAACTAAATGCCTGCACAGCGACTTTCCGCGCTCTCTTCTGCGTGCTCTCTCCTTCAAACGCACACAAACAGAAATGCATGTTTACAGCTGTCACGCTTCCTTTGTGGACAGTTAAGAGCCCATGGGTGAGGCTATTTTAAGGACACAATGAATTCTCATTCAAAGTTCCATTTCACACACATGCCGAGTTATGTAACATCTACAATCCCAATCCTGGAAGGAAATGTGCACTATTCGACACCACACCCATAAACCCACATGGACTCAATTTACAAGCTAGCAGTGGTTGGTCAGCACGAGGGGACACGGGGTCATTCCCTCTTTCACCCCTTTCGCTCATCCAAGGAAGGAGGGCAAATCTTCAAATCTCTATTCAGCAACTAAAGTGTCCCCTGCAGCCTTGCAGCTTCTTTCATGGATTTAACCTGTTCCTGCACCTTCTGAGTTTGGTCAGTAGATATAGGACAAAGATTTGCACAAACACACAATCATATATTAAGTCCTACACGTCTGTTTTTCAGGTTTTAGAAGCTGGTATGTATAAATCTGTAAATAATTTTCACCCTGGGAAGGGTTAGAAGGGAAAGGCAAGCAGGTCCTTTGTTTTATGTACACAGTGATACAAATGCAAACACAAACACTAGGCAGGCACAGCAGCATGAGGGCCTCAGATCATCTAACAATGACACAGGAAAAGCCTTACTTAAGTTGTTGCTAGTGCGACATGCTGAGTAGGCATGATTGCCATATGATTGTGTGTACACACAATGGTGCACACACACACTTACACATGCATACGTGTTTATAGAGAGGCACACACAAATTCCATTGGTGCATTAAAAGAATTACATTATTGCGTGGCAACAGAGAGAGATGAGAGGATAATGAATGAACAAAGGGAAAACAGACAAAAGAACAGACAAAGCCATGAATTCATTATAATGATTACCCTTGGTAGATGCCATTTGGAAGAGGTCCTTCAGAACCAATGACAGGAGGGAGCAAGCAAATGAGTTTTTATCCTCTTCCGGTGTATTAGTGATATTCTAAATTAGGCAGGTTAAATTAATGCATGAATGAGCTCTGGTTTCTCTAGGAGGCCATTGTGTGCCCTTGGTAGGATTTGATTGGCATTGCTTTCAACAGGGGGGGGGGCAAAGTCAGCATTTCTTTTCACCCAGAGAAACCAAGTGGCACGACTTCAAAGCTTGTCCAGGGACTTAGGTTCTCACAACAGTCAGGACACGCCACAAACTCACAGATTCAAAGGACCTAAGAGGGCTAAGCGGTGAAGCATTACTGGCATCAAATTATGCATATTGTACAAAACAAATCAAACTGCAATGTGTTTTAACTGCAAACAACAGCTGAATGTGCACTGAAGTATCAGCATCCCCTGTCAATAATTCACCATCTCCTGTTATATGTAACCGCTGGAGATTTCTGTAGTTCTGGGGCACAGTCGCCTCACAGCAAGAAGGTTCCTGGCTCAAATCCCAGCTGGGCTTTGCATGTTCTCCCCGCTCCTGCCAGGATTTCCAATGGGTTCCTTCCTCACACAGATTAAAAACATGCACATTAGGTTAATTGGTGATTCTAAATTTATGTACCTCATGGGTGTCTACGAGGTGCCTAAAGTGCTTGTAGTGTATAGATAAAGCACTGTATAAATGTGTGGTTACATGTGGCTGTTATTATAAAGTACTTTGAGTGATCAGTAAGAGTGGTGTAGACATGGCAGTTAATTTCTGCCTAATTATGTAAATCAGGCATTAGTAAATGGTTTGAGTTCTGGGGCTATTGGTTCTAGGGCTGCCACGATTAGTCGACTATCAAAAACGTCGACAACTGATTTAATAGTCGACGCATCATTTGAAGCTTTGTAAGATCCCAAAAGACGCAGGAATAAGTAGTAGGATTGTAATAACGGACTGAAACAGAAGATGGCAGCACTGCACGTACAAGGATGCCAGCTGCCGTTAAACCCCGAAGAAGAAGAAGCAGTGTCTGGTATCGTATCTGTGTCCAAATTCAAGAACCACATCCTCCTGTGCCCGCATTTCTAGGCAGATTACGTTACAGCGACACGACGAATGCTGTCCAAATTCGAAGACTCCGACAAATGCGTCCGACAAATGCGCCCTTCATTTCCCCAGATTTGAAGGATGGGTCGGGTGTATACTTCGTGGCCCAACCTATCCCAGAATTCATAGTGTGGCAGCTAGTTAGTTTTAATATTACTCTTATTATTCTTTCTGGGTCACAAAATAAACGTTTAACATATTTTCAGGGGAGAATGTAGCTGTGTAAACCTCAAATATCTTCTCAGTTTATCAAGACACCACATATTTTCAAAAGCGCTCCGACGTTTTCGGAGACATCTGTTACCCACCAGCTCGATAGCTAGCCGGGGGCTAGGTCACTAGAACCCGTGAGAACACCGGACTCCCGGCAAATCGCTTTCAAACCCACCGCCGTCTTTCGCTACTCAGGTTAAACATATATAAGTCACTTGGATAACTTAAAAATGTTATTGTTTGGGTTTTTTCAGTATTTTATTAGTTCCTGAGTAAATCGGTTTGGCTGAGATTAAAGTTATAGTTTTTACACAGCTGAATAAACGTCAAGCAGACAACTGATTATCAGAAGTGTGAGATGCTCGAGAATATACTCCGGTGTCCCGTTATATTTTAGATAGCAAGGAGCAGACAGCTGAGTTTATTAAACTTCACCAAAACAATCTGCAAATTTCATTTAAAATTGAATAAACTATCATCTTGTCTTTATTTTTAGTTAGAACATACCTTAAACATTTAAAGCTGTAAGCTAATGATAGTTATATAAGAGCAGATGCATGCTGATGCAATAAGCTGTACGTTTTACGTCCAATGGATGCACGATCTGATTAATCGCAAAAATAATTGGTGACTAGTCGACTATCAAAATAATCGTTTGTAGCAGCCCTAATTGGTTCCCATTAAGTGTGTCTCACGCAAAACACATAATGCTCAGTCTCTCATCGAGAATCCACTGCTTTGCATTCCATGTGAGCACTCAGTGTGAAAAAACTAAATGATACAGTGTATTAGTCCTGAGTGGCTAATATGGACCGTTGATATTTAACCTTGTTTCCATTTTTTAAAAAAAAATATTTTCATGTTGCAAGTTATGAACTCATCATTTAACCACATAATGCCAAATGTATCATATCTGATACGTGAGTTGCAGCACAACTAAGGGGTGGTTCAGGCTCCCCTGATCCAGCCCCACCTTTATCAAAAAGTAAAGTTTTGAATCCAATCTTAAAGCTGGAGAGGGTGTCTCTCTCCTGAATCCAAACTGGGAGCTGGTTCCAGAGGAGAGGGGGCTGAAAGCTGAAGGATCTGCCTCCCATTCTACTTTTAAATACCCTAGGAACCACAAGTAAGCCAGCAGTCTGAGAGCACTTTGCTCTCTCACTGCAGGAAATACAAAACCGTAGTAAGACTTCCTAATGATTTGTAATGATTCGTAACATATTGCAACAACTAGCAAGGAGACTATACTTGGGGTATAGCAAGTGGTTATACAAAGTAGCAAACATTTGTTTCAAATGATGTTTGAGCCTAAGAGTTTTTATGTGATGTTCTTGGGAATGTCTTTTATCCTTTCAAAATTCCACATTTGCGGCATGTGTAATTACTCTAAACTATCAAATAAGCACAGTTACAGACTGAGTGACTGAGTGTCGTTACTGTGGACCTTTGTTTTTCCCCATACCATACAATCAAACACGACTTGGTGTCTGATGACTCAAGTCGAGTACTTTAGGAGCAGCCATACTGTATAACCCCAAAGCTGGCACCATCTGGTCCTTGCATCAGCCCAGATGCATAGGAGACTCTGGCCAAATAATCAAACCATAAATAAAATAAAACAGACATTTCTCCTGGTTCGCTGAGCCTATTTTGGGTCGCTACCAAAGCTCTGCAGCTATTAATGATAACTACCTCACAAGGTAGTTATAAATTTAATTGACTTGGACCAGTTTAACAGAAAATACACAGCAGCTTTGATCACAGGGGAGCTCATGTAATAAAATGCATGTCTCTGCCAGGGAAGAGAAGTCAGAGTAGAGGGAGTATGCTAAAGCGCAATTCACCCTGCTCTGTCATAATGAGTTGGCTGTATTTAATCACTGACAGTGTTTCTGACATTTCACGAATCTTCCTCCCTACCTCAGCCCCCTTCTGTCCCACACGTTTACGTAATGAAGGGGAAAAAGAAAGCTGAACTTCAGCTCACTGCCAGAGTGCCCACGTGTGCATGTGGAGGAACCTGTATTCATTTATTTTACAAAAAGTGTTTATTTCTCTCTCATTGACAACCAAAATACAGAGTCACATGCAAAAAAACTGTTGTGGTTTTGAAAAGCAGTTCACATTAATTTTGAGTCATTTGACTTTTTCTGTTGTTGTTGTTATTTATTAATATCAACAATCAGGGATAAGCACAAGTGACTTCCTGTCAACTTCAACTACTGGCCAAGCATTATAGCCAGCAGGGGGCGACTCCTTCAAACTGTGCAAAAAAACCCAACAACTTACTGATGCCACATTTTACGTACAGTTTCTCGCAACGCTAAGACTTACTTCTTTAAACCTTACATCTTTTTCTAAAACAGTTTTCCAGCTGAAGTCACAATATGTCACATCAGACTTTTAAGAAAACAACACATCTTAAAATATTAACACTACTGAGCAATCATTACACGCTCCAATAAAGGTACTGGAAAAGCAGCTTTAAGGATATTTAACTCTCATCTTTCTAATCTGAAAAAAGTAAAACCAAAGTTGACTATGTCATGGTCCCCGTGCCTGACCGGCTGGTCTTCCATCTGTTTTCTTTTCCTCTCTCATTTCCCTCTCGCGTTCTACGCACTACCTGGGCGGAGTTCATTGCAGGCTCCCGCCTCTGGTCCTCGCACCTGCAAACAATCATCTGCGATTCATCCCTCACTCAAGTTCGCTACTTAAGGCAGCAGCTGAGGATACCTCGTCGCTGGATTATTGTGTAACCCTCGTCAGTGTTACTTCAGTTCTACAGCCTTTTTTGAGTTCCCTTCGAGTTTTTTCCTGACATGGATTCTCCTGTCCGTATGCTAGATTCTGCATGCCCCACCTGAGGATCTGTTGCCGTGACCCTTTTGTGAGTGTGGTGAGTCAGTGCGGCGTAAACGTGGAGAGGATTCCCTGAGAGGAGAAAGCTAACTGTGTGAAGAAGTCTACCTGTGTTTTCCTGATCCCTTCATGAACCTTGGTGACCTCGGACCCCCCTTCCCTCACTTGTATATATCGCACGTGGAGAGTAAAATAAACAAACTAATCTTTGTGATTTCAGTCTGCGTCTGAGTCCCTCCTGTGACTCTCCTCAGCTTCCCTTATATTTAGAAAAGTCATACACAGAAACATCAGTGGATTTAAGCAATGATTCAAGCTCATGATGGCAATAGAAGCTCTGCTTAGATGGAGATTCACTTTGACTTCCTCCAATCATGTGCGGCACAAACATCCAAGGACAAGGTGTGCCAATCAGAGATACTGCATTAAACCCAAGTGCTACATCTCAGACTCTACATGCCTTAGTTAGCATGTTAAACATTGAAGTTCATGACAGCACAATTTAAAAAAACAAACAAACAAAAAACAACTGAAGAAGTATGGCTTGTTTGGTTTTGCAAACATAGAAGCAAATTCACAACAGAATGGCTGAAAAAAAAAAAATCAAGGTGCTGCAATGGTCCAGTCAAAGTTTAGACCGCAATGTGACTGAAATGCTGTGGCAGAACATTAAGAGAACTGTGCATAAACAAATGCCTAAATCAATGAAATGAAGCAACCTTTCACAGAAGACTGGGTGAGAATTCCGCCACAACAATGTGAGAGACTTATAAAGTCACACAGAAAACAAATACTTGAAGAATTAAGAATCATAGGGTGTAGTTAGTTGTCACAAGTCTACCTCAAGTCCTATGACAATCTTTCTTTGTCACATCATTGCATGTATTGCATATCTGGCGACACTTGCGCCTTATGCTATACTATACATGAGAAAGTGCCCAGTTTCCCTTCCTCGTCGGCTTTCCCATTCATGTCCCGGCTTACTATGAACCCGGAACTGGCTTTTGCTGGTATAAGCAATTTTGAGACGCTGAGATGTCTGCCTCCTGTGGTTATTGTTAGTCATCACAAGTGCACATCACTGTGCAAGAAGTGTCTGAGGGAGTGAGAATGTGTTTAGAGTTTTGCAACAAGGTTAAAAAGAGATCTGCAAACTGTGTCTAACTAGGCGAAAACTGTTACAGTCTCTGATACTATAAATTGGTGGAGACAATAGGCGTTATTGTTTTAGTAATTCAGAAATGTGTTATTATGATCTCACTGAGCATAAAACAGATGATAAAGCAGGATTGCTAGACTGTGCACCGTGGTCAAATCAAATTTGGGGAAAAAAAGAAAAGGAAAAACAAGATGGCAATGGCAAAAATGCCAACTTAAGACTTCAATACAAGACTTCACAATGCAGGGCGGGATCCTACTATGACACGGTTGCTATGTCCATCTTTTATTCTAGCTGTGACTCCAAAAAGTTTAGATACAATTTTCTTTCCCCTTTCTGCTTTTCACCCAGGCTGGTTTGCAAATACTAATAAAGCTGGATTAGAAAGTGGGGGAATTTGACATAAATTTGTATGCATAGTTTGAAACTCTTAAAATAAAAAGCTCTGAAACGCAAGTCTAGATGTAGATCTAACTTACTAACCTGTGTAGTTTAACCTAATCACCTGAATGTAGGTTACTGAACTAAAAGTCTGACACTCAGTGGTGCTTGTGGTTATCTCCACTAATCCTCATCGTGACCCTTAGAATGCCATCACACAATCGTGGCAGGTTAAAGGTCAGCAGACAGACAAAGAGGTCACCATGGCAACCATAAGTGCTGAGCATCTCCACTGTTGTCTGTGAAAAGAGGGGGATGCTGGCTTCAGACATAATGGGAGAATCGCTCTTACTTTGTGTCGTGCTAGTTAAATTTGGGAACATTGAGGGCGTTGCTGCACACAGCTTTGAATATCTGCAGCCATCGCTGCTGGACGCTGCTGCCTGGACTGCCAAGTCTTTAATGACACGTGTTACTCTTCTGACAAAGTGTGCACAAAGGAGGAGTAGGAAAGGTGCAGGAGATAAATGAGTTTGCATTTGAAGCTGGGCCAAGCTGGATGTAAGCAAGCTAGTTACTATTTGCACAATGTAGTGCCCAGCTGCAGCTCTATTGTCCTGAACTGAAAGCTGCCATTATAGGTTACCCCAGACTTACCTAAAGTGTGCCTCACCAGGTGCATGGACTTGATAAACACAGTTACAGACAAAGACACCAATAGTCACACGTAATAACTTACAGTATGTATGAACAAAATAAAGCTGTGCTTTCTGTTTTTTGTTATTTAAATTGAACTCATTTGATCTCATATATTTTATGAGACAACTTGGGGCAATGTAAAAGTACAAATAGGTTGCAGTGTAATTATGTGAACAGTGGTCAAATGAGAGCAAGATACATGCTGATATTAAACAGTTAAATCAGATGAAAATTCTTGAAAATTATTAATCTTTTGATTTTGGCGGATATTGAAGGTTTTTCCTGTCAAATTAAGAGAGAGCACAACTACCTGTGAGGGATATCTTTAAAATGGTGGAAAGGGCTGTGAGTCGCAGTGTTTTTAATTTCATTTAATGGTACTGACATATAAACGTTAATAACTTTATCCCTGACAGCTAGCTTCTCCAGTGGATAAACACTGAGTCAGCATAGCTGGCTTGAAACATGTTAGGACTGTTTCAGTCAAATATATGCTCTACAAATAAAGAAGGTCTGTTCTCATTAACTCCACTATTTTATTTCTGGCAACTACGTGCTGACATGTGGATTTGTGTTTAGGACCAGGTGTCCTCACAACCCAGTACGAGACAAAGCCACGAGGGGACCCTCAAACCTGAGCCAAAGCAGACAAATTCAACTGGAAAGCTTCGCTCTTACTGACCACTTCTCCTTCTTGCACGAACCATGGAAGCTCACAGATGTACTTTTTTCAAACATTATTTATTTTTCTTCTACTTTTCACTATGTGTTCTCAAAATGTTTTGTTTTGGGGTTTTTTTTAAGCAGTTTTGGCATATTTTTCTGTTTTGTGGCAGAGCAGAGTTTTTTCTGGCTCACAATGGGCCTTTGGGGGTAACAGGACAGTAAACACAACTGAGCAGTGAAGGCAATGAGTCTGTGTTACCTTATTTGACCTATTTTTTGTCACTTTTGACCATTTGATAAACAAGAATGTGAATTATGCAAATGAAGACTCAATTTAAAAAAAACATTCAGAAAACAATTTTAAGACAATCCTGATTATTTTTATTTGGTTTTTGCCCCACCCTCTAAAATTTCTTAGAGGGTGGGGCAAAATTTGCAAGGAAAAAACACCCTGAAGAGTAAAACTCAACCAAACCCTAGACAGGCAGCTCCATGTAATACAACCAAGCACAGAATCCACATGCCCCTACATGAACTCCTCTTTGGCCTCTGCACCTTCTTTTCCACACACTCAGAGTTAGAAACGTTTGCTGGAAGGGTGTGTGAGCTTGATTAGCAAGACTGGCCAGTGAGTGTGTCAATGTATTACTCACACTAAAGCACATATAAAGCACACAAATAGCAGTTATAACAGAAGACAAGCGATAAACTTGCTCAACCAGTTCAGCATTTAGAATAAGGCATAGGATGAAGTTCAGGACTTCACCTACATTTCACCAGGATGACAGCATTCACCCAACGCTTCGCTTGCAACGCTTGGTGCAGGCTCCATGACAGTAGTCATTTTCAATTTAAAAACCTGTTTTCAAGCCACAAACACAAGCACTGCTGTATGGGAGGCAGCAGGCCAATGTGATGTCAGTTAAGAGCAAAACAACTGGGCTCTGTTGTTTGAATAAGGGTGGGTCAGCAGTTCTACGTCACTCTGTACACTGTCATCCAGCAATGACATTGTACATGCAAGCCCTCATAAAAACATGCACAACATCAAGAGTCACCACCAGATATGCTGTAAGTGTGTCACTGAGTCGCTCAGCAACTCAGCACACCCTCCACCCACACACACACACACACACACACACACACACACACACACACACACACACACACACACACACACACACTGACCTACAATTCAGGGTAATCCCAATAGCATGGCTGCAAATCTCTCCCTGGCCTGATCTTTCCTTCCTCACCCACTCTCATACTGGAAATAGAAGTCTCTACTACTAAGAATGCAGGTGTTATATAATCAGCCCTAATCTGTTTCTGTCAATGCTACCGCTCTAAGGGTTCTGCTAGGACATGCATGCACGTTTGCACACACATGGACCCTCACACACAGTTGTTCACTCACTCCTCACTACAACAGTTTGACTAGAAAAGTGGTTGAGAAAGGTAAAACTTCACAACAGAGTATACTGTATATGTGAGAAACTGAAATAATAAAGTGGGCGGAGGTCTTGGTGAATCTGCAAAGTAACGCTGGCCAAAAAATATGCACCATGGTACTAGTTAACTTTCTGTTGTCTCACTGTATCTCACTGTACTATTACTGTTATCAATAATATTTCTGAATAACTAACCCTTGGCTCATAACTCATTCTTCAGTCAGAAGCAAATACATCATTTTAATGTTATTATTACAAAGAAATATGATCCACAGTGCTCCTTGGGCCAGGGAAAATGAATCATTAAGTCAGTGAACTGTCACAGAACTTCAGCTCATTGCTTAGTGACACTGGAGTAAAAATAGGACAGCTGGTGTTTGCACGATAATAGTTGAATCATTTGGCATTCAGTGACCACTGTAACTAGTTGCAGCAATTAACTGGTAACAAAAAAGGTTGAGTGCGCAACATGCTATGGGCGACAGCTTGGGTTGCAAGGCAATTGCACAAGTTCTAAGGTGGATGGCACCCTGTCCTTTTTGTGGTTGGATTTGAACTGATTCCAATCAGTCTCAGGCAGATTAGCGAAGCTCTGCAAACAACTATTCTAATTCATAAATGCAGACAGACTGACGACACATTGCAATCAATCAGTCTGCATCAATGTGTCCCCTTTGGGGTTATGTCAGGAAGGCCATGGGGCGAAAAACTGCCAAATCAAACATGCGGCGCTACCCGCTGTGGTGAACCCTCGTGACAAGGCCAGTGAGTGTAACTCGTGTGGACTGAACTGGTCGTCGACTGGTTGTATTCTGGTTATTTTCCTATATAAAAGCAAGGTTGTCATTTTGCAATTAATCAATGTCCTGAGCAATTATTTGTGCAGGTATTTCAGAATTTCTGTTTCAAATCTATGAGGTTCTAGTTCGACCCTGAATGCAGTGAATTTGAATTTCTGTTTAGTGTCCTTTTCTGTGTATGCAGACAGGAACAGATTTAAAATTTTTACCAATTTATTACAGTTAATCTCTGTATTACCACAAACAGATTGCATTTAAATGCCAACTTGACCCCATTCACATACAAACTGAAAGCAGTCTTGCGTTCTATCATCCTCTTAACACGGCAAAGTTGGTTTGAAGACAGCAACTGATTGCGAGTGGTTTACACAGTGGCTCCCATTTCTAAATCAACCATTTCAAATGCAACAAGATGACACGTTCATTGCACACAGTTGCAGTCGTGTATTCTCTCGATTGACTTTGGTACATGTTAGAACTAATTTTAGGTTTTAATGGTCACGTTCAAAGCAGGTATAGATCAGGTATGGAGCCAGTTTGCAACCTTACATGCTCCTGTCCTCAAGTCTGAGTTTTTGCCATCAGATGTGACCTCCTCCATTTATTAAAGAACATTTTGTATTTGCTTTCATGTGATTCCATTACTCTGTTTATTACCCACATTGCCTGTTTTTAGTCTTTTCATTGATATATAATTAAGTATCTGGCTTTCATCTTTCTGTCAAAAGCAATTCATAAACCCTGTTTTTGCTCTTTATTAAAGTTTATTATTATAATATTATTATTATATATATATAAATACATTACATAATTTCAAGGCATCCTTATTCGATTCACTGTTTTATCATAAAATATGTCCTTTGGTAACTTGGAGAAAAAAAACATGACATCTCTGTAACTACTTACCCCTTCAGAAACACTTGTAGGCATCACATGCAATCCATAAAATAGTTATAGTCTGGATTGCGCCATAGATTGCATACACACACAAATACAAACACACATGCATTCGCACACAAAAGACCAATCCTCCAACCACGTGCTGAACGGCTGCCAGTCATGTGACAGCTTCTTCCCCTCTCTCAACACAGGGTATTTTCTCTGTTCTCACAAAGTGGCCTTAACAACTATTCGCCAACCCCTAACCTAACCGTAAAACATGCCTTCAGCACGCTGGACTTTTTTGTGGCCCCCATAATGGGGACATGCGCCCAAAATGTGACATGCTAAACAGATTTTGGTCCCCATGGCGTGAGTAATACCTGGGCCACACACAAATATGCTCACTTCCCCTTTCACCCTGTGCATTTCCCTACAAATAACAGGAAGACGGTGTGAAGTTCAGCAAGTGGCATCTGTTGAGACCCACAGAGAGAATTCACAATAGGAAAGTGAAACTTTTTGTTTCAACTGTCTGGTCTAAGTCAACTCACGATCACTACTATTTGCTAGCTGGCGGCTGGGAAACCTCAGAGATCAAAAGCAATGCACTCAGACAACAGCAACCACAGTTTTCTCAGCTGATTCAGATCAGCTGTATATTCAAACTCAAATCATTCTCTAAATTTACCTTACATGCTGAGCAATGTCTGAGTTGCTATTAAATGTAGTAAAAAAGAGGCAGTAGGCCTCACCTGTGCAGCAGAGTGAGTGTGTGGAGATGAAGGTCTTCTCCTCTTCAGTTCCACGCATTTCCTCAGTTTACAGATTTGGTGACCGGTCCTGCGGTTGAGGCAGCAGCTGCACTGGCCGCAGTTGATCTTCCTGAGGCACGGTTCGCATTCCCCACACCTGCGCCGCTTTTTCCCCTCCTTCCTCAGCAGTTTTGAAGCGGCCCAGGCGAGCGAGCAGGCCCCCTCTTGCGCCCAGGATCCGGGTTGAACAGATAAGCTGGGGTCTCCGTAGCCGGCCTCTGATTCAGTCTCGAAAGAAAAAGAGGATCGAGTGCTCTCTGAGCTGCAGGAGAAGGTGGAGCTGCTGTCCAGAGAGGGAGTCGAGATCTTTGGCACCAAATCCTGCTCTGGCACTGCTACCTGAACCTTGCTGAGGTTTAGTTCTAACTCGGTTGAAGGGGCAGCCAGCTGGGAAAGTAGTGCTGAGGACCCCAAAGGTACAGCCTTCTGGCTCTTGTGCTCCAGTGGCTCTTGAATGAATTCACTATCTTTGGTTTGTGACTCTGCTGGTGTGCAAGCTAGACTTTCTCCTTGATTAGGAAGCACCTCTTGGCTCTGTGGCTGGTGTGGTCCCCCGTGGCAGGAATCCCTCATATTGCTAGGTTTGAGGGAGTCTGTACGGATAATAACTGGCATATTTCTTTTCACTACAACCGCCTGCACCATCAGGGCTGCTTCAGTCACAACTGAGCACCCTGGAATTTGAGGTTTAGCACCATGAGTGGCAGGTTGAATATCTATCTTACTCAGAACTTTGCCAAGTGACTCTGAGGTGGAAGGGGCTTTGGTGGGATTTGAGGTAGCTGTGTTGGAGACCGGTAGCACACAAGCAGGTAATTCTGACTGTGCTGTCAGTCCCTTGTTAGAATGAGGTGGATCTGGGGTTTGACAGGCTGGAGTGCCAGTTTGGGGGTGCGCAGGAATGATGGAAACATCATTCTCCTTCTGTTTCCTTCCTCCATCTTTATTCTCACAATTACCCAACCTCCAAGTGATGTCCTCAATCTCTTCCACTGTCTCTTTTTGCCTCTGAACTGGCTTTGTTGCTTCTATTCTCTCTTTCCTCTCATGATTTATCTCCTCTCTTCTCTCATCATCAGGTGTGACTCTTTCACCTGTTGTTTTATCTTGCAATATCAGGATGTTGTTTTGCTCTTGCTGTGCAGTACACACATTATCTTCCTTACCATCGCTGGCAGGATGATCAAACTTTTTTCCAAGGATAGCTGAAGTGTCATTTCCCTCACAGTTGCCCTGCACCTCCAGTGAGCCTGTAGTGGTTGACTCTGAGGACTCAGGAGGTGCTTCTTTACTCTTTTCACTGCAGAGTTTTATTTGTCCATCAGCATCATCAACCTCTGGGGCTCCAGAGACACTCTTCAGATCACCTTTACTGTTATGGCTGTCAGTAATTTTCTCTTGCTGGGTTATAGGACCATCACAGCTGTTCTGCACACAGTCTTCCAGTGTGTTATTACACAGTGGTGAATCAGCTTTAAAAACGCTGTCCTCTTTAGCACCTTTGACTCCGAGACCCTGGTCTTTGACATTTTCAGGAGTCTCAACCTCCGTTTTTGGACCAACTTCCTCGTCATCACAATTTTCCAGTTTCTCTGCTTCTTCATCAGGAGTTGAATCGTTGGTTCTGGTACTCGGTCGCTGGTTTCTTTTGTTTCCGTGCTGGGGTGCTGATCTTCTCCTAGTGCTCCCCCTGCTGTACTTCCCTCTACTGCAAGGTTTAGGAGGCTGGCAGGAAGTAACAGACACTTGTGTACCCCGCTGGGACTTCCTTCGCCCCAGGGGGTCTTGTAACTTGCCACAGTGGTCAGGCGGATTGCTCGCCCGTCTAAGCCTTGCAGATCCTGTTACATTTAGGGAATGGTTCACTCTGCTGGGGGACCTCTTGGGACCTTGAGCAGCAGGTCTGCTAAACTCTCTTCCATGGGGACTTTGGCTTGACTGTGCTTGGACCCTGGTTTTTGAACTTCTGGGTTCTCTGGATGTTTTCTGGGTCCTCTGTGCAGCTCTTCCTCTGGTTCTATTTGAACTGCAAGTTTGCCTCTTGGTGCGGATCGCTTTTGGGGTGTTCTTCCTCTGAGTAGATGTCTGTATCCTGGTGGGTCTGGTAGTAGCAGGCATGGCTGAGGGTATGAAAGGGAGGATTTCTGGCAGCCAGCATGGGAGCCAGGTGAATGTTTATCTTTTGCTTAGCACACAATTTTTCTTTCTTAAAAAAAATCCTCCTCTTCTGTATTTTGAATGCAAACTACGATGCTACCCTGATTTTGCTATTGCAGTGCATGACCTAAAAAAGGGAAAACAAATGTCACAATTGTGCGTTTTCAGTGTAATAATGACAAACTGTTCATGCACTCAAACACCACATGACTATAACAGTGTAATAACTACAGGAAACGACAGCTTTTCCAAACATTGTGTACAAAGACGAGTCAGATAGGTTGACGTTAATATAATAAAATATTTTGAGTATCATAAAAACAAACCAGCTATATATAAAAACTATAGCTTCCACAGTGCCTTAACAGTTTAAAGGGCAGACACGTTGAAGAGCACAGGGCTCTGGCCGGAGGTCGGATCCTGTTTTCGTCTTTCTGACTGACGGAAGAGGGGGTTATTACCGTGGAAGAAAAAAAAGCGCCTTCAGCGTCGCTTTCAATTACTGTTTTGCACTTGACCGCTGTCAGTAAAATCACAGAGGTGATAAGAAAACCTGTTCTGTCCCCGGTGTTGTTGTATTTACACGTTTACAGCTGAAATGCTCTACATACCACAGAAAGAGAGAGAGAGCGAGAGAGACAGTTGCACTGTCTGAACTGCTAATAATACCCCGCTCCAGCGAGACAGCGAGACCTTGTATTGGTTTCCCTCCTCGGCAAATATAGAGCGCTGGTAAGTTCAATCCTCTTCACACGATGACACATGGACATGATACGGGAAGGAGCACCGACGGCGTGAATACGCAGCGACGGGGAATGGCTGGTTTTCGGCGTGCTTCGTGTAGCCTTTGGGAGCACGACACCCGTTAAAATGTAAATCCCTCTTATGTCTATCCATTCAGGGCAGCCCCGCTCACACTCCCTCCACCAGACGCAAGCAGGCTACAGTCACTCCGCTGGCTAAAAAACTCTCGTCTGCTTGAAGGGAGCGGGGGGAAAACCTGGAGTGGAACACACTCCGTTTCGCTTCAACCAGCCGCCTGTATTTCAGTATTTCAGTCACGGTGTTAGCATGCGGCGTGGTCGCTAATGGGTACTTAGCTAAATATTAATTAGTTAATTAATTAAGCGAGTTTTCTTCTTTTTCCTTCGTTAATAATTAAAGAAAGACGCTGGGTAATATTTTAGAATATTTCTAATAATTTTAAGGAAAATTTCGTCTCACCGGTGACGTTTTACTTTGCGATATAAATTTCACGTCGATATGAAAGATATTCATAAAGCTATATTAAAAAAACACAACCATCCTCTTACGTCATAGTTGCGACGTCGTTCGCCGTCATTATCGCGCGACTTTTTTTCTGCTGAAGCCGTCAGTCTGTGGGCGAAGGGCATGAGCGTGCTCACCCTTGTCAAAGCCTCATATCGATCTGCATTTGCGGCATTTAAACGTGACTTTCAGCCTTTCGGCTGACTGACGAAGTGTGGGCTCCGTAAAAACCAGGAGTATCTAGAGGAATGAGAGAAACGAGAGAAGGAGGCGACTCAGCGAAGGAACAAAATATTTGTTGACTTTAATTCCTTGTTCGGACATATTAATAGTTCTGATTATACTGTGAGTATGGTTTTTAAGACGTCCATGGGTGCTGTCGTCTCTTAGCTCCCTGCTACTTGTGACTACTAACCTTCACAGTGGTGCAATTTCTCAGTGACTAACCACAACCTCCATTTGGCCATTCAAAAAGGACAGCTGGCTTTGCTTATGGGCCCAATTTTGTATATTTTAAGCAATACCTTAAAACGACACCCACATGCTCACAATCTCATTTTCCTTTGCAGTGTTTTTACCGAACCCGTAAAGTCATGGATTTGGCAGATCACTGAGCAGGGACGATGACATCGGAGGCTGCGGTCTCCACACGCCCCACCATGAGCAGCACCCCTTCCAAGGGGGACTACCACTGGGTCCGCTCCTTTGTGGCTGGAGGTAGGGTCTGACACATCGGCTTACAAGCAGTGATGTCTCCAGTCACACAGTTTCTTTGCCTTAATTTATTTTTTATGAATGAAGCCAGATTCATTCATCGTTATTACTGATAATAGTGGTGGTGGTTATCACTGTTATCTCACAGCAAAGTCTTGGGTTTGAATCCCACTTGCATGAAGCTTGCATGGGTCTCCACTTCCTCCCACAGTCCAAAAACACGCATGGTTTTAGGTTAAGTGGCAATTCTAATAAGATGACGATCAATGTGAGTGCCTCTGCCTGTTTGTTTTTGCTAGCACCAAAGTACAAAGCGTTGCATGTGACCAACAAAATAAAATGAACTTTGTAGACCAATAAACTAATAAAGCTACATAAATTGTAGGGGGGGAAAAGTTAAACATTCTCATCTGAACTGCTCTTCAGCTAAAATGAGGGTGTGTCTCTGGCAGGTGTATTAGTCAACAAGAAAATACTCTATATTTCTCCTTTAACTAAAAGTTAGATTTTCACTTCACAGTTCAAAATGTACACCTGATATATGAATAACAAGAAAAACATTAACATCACATAGTATAACAGCTTTGTAAAAGTACCAATTAAAGTGCACTCCAGCACTGTTTGATTAAATTAATCATTATTTGCATATTTCATCTCTGTAGCTTTAGTGCAACTCACAAGTAACACCGATGTTGGCTCAGATTGGCCGATCTTGTTTGGACAGGTTACCTGTGTGTCTGACTTGCCACAAAATGTTAAATGTTTGACATTGTTGTGCAAGAAAAGGGCAATTACTTTTGCTTGTTAGTTGTAGATAAATAAAAAGAAAATACCAATCATTCATCTGTTTCTGAATGGCATTTGCTTTGTTTTTAGGTGTAGCAGGATGCTGTGCCAAGACTACCATCGCTCCTCTGGACAGGGTCAAGATTCTTCTTCAAGCCCAGAACCCCCATTATAAACATCTGGGTAAAATAATAATAGTAATAATATTGAGCTAACAAGTGTTTGCTTCCACACGTCTGTATAGGAGTGAAACTTTAGGACTTTCTTCGCAGGAGTAATTTCCACTCTCAGAGCTGTGCCAAAAAAAGAAGGCATCCTTGGCTTGTACAAGGGTAATGGGGCTATGATGGTCAGGATATTTCCTTACGGAGCCATCCAGTTCATGGCCTTTGACAAATATAAAAAGGTACAGTATGCATTTTATTGTGGAGTGCTGCTGTCAAAGGTCAAAGCTATAAAAATGATTAAACCTCATGCTGTGTGCTTTAATGTCCGTGTATTTTGTGCTGTATTGACATCACAGCATTCGTTTCATCTTTGCATTGTTTTATTGGTTCGTTGATTTTCTACCCAAGCTGATGTTGCCAATATTCCCTTTACAGCTGCTAAGTAAACAGATAGGCATCTCTGGACACATCCACCGCCTCATGGCAGGATCTATGGCAGGTACTGATAATACCTAGTCTGTGACAGTTGGGTGTCATGCACTCCTCTGACGTAGATAATGTGCCTTCCTCTAAGCTAACCATCATTGCTATTTGTTCCTCTTTAATTACTAACTATGTTTAAATGTTTCACATACAAGAGTCCGCTGTGAGTCAGTGTGTTCTTTGTGTGTTTTCAGGGATGACTGCAGTGATATGCACTTACCCTCTGGATGTAATCCGAGCCAGGCTGGCCTTCCAGGTGAAGGGAGATCATCGCTACACTGGAATTGCTAATGCTTTCCACACCATCTACCTTAAGGTGATCTGCTAGTGATCAAATAAGCGTCTAATAAACTAAATGCTCTTCACACAAGATTTTAGCCTTTAATTTAAGATCAGGTCAATTTGCCTGCAATACCCGTTTTTACATTTGCTTCTTTTTTTGTGAAGGAGGGAGGTGTCTTGGGCTTCTACAGGGGACTTACTCCAACACTTATTGGAATGGCGCCTTATGCAGGTGATTTTTGGAAATATTTTTGATGCTAGTATGTGAAGGACAACATAAAATGCATTTTTCCCTCCCACATATATAACCAGTGTGGGCTCTGTTGCATTGTATGCTCCTAGGTCTGTCTTTCTTCACCTTCGGGACCCTGAAAAGCCTGGGTTTGAAACATTTCCCAGAGCTGCTTGGACGGCCTTCCTCAGACAACCCCGATGTGCTCATTTTGAAAACCCATGTCAATCTTCTCTGTGGAGGGGTTGCGGGGGCTATTGCTCAGACGGCATCGTAAGTGACTGGTTAATTTGCGATGCCCAGCAGGGCTTTGCTGTTGATTAGACTGATTGACTGATGGTTCATGTGTCACGCTGTATGCTGTCTCACTAGGTACCCTTTGGATGTGGCTAGAAGAAGAATGCAGTTAGGCGCTGTGCTTCCTGACTCAGAGAAATGTGTGTAAGTATCACTGTTGTTCGCTACATTCGCCTCATTTATGTTACAAATAGTTAAATATTTATTTTCCTAGTATAAAGACAAGATGTTTTAATTTTAAAGTGGAAAGAAAACAAACAAAGAAAAAAAAATAGGTGTTTTTTTTTTTTTTTTTATGTGGTCTGACATGATTTTACATTCACTGGTCACTTTATTGCTTGCCCTGGGTTTGAGGCCTTCAGAGCTGCCCTAATTATTCATGGCATAGATTCACCAAGTTGCTGGAAACACTCTGCAAAGAATGCCATGTTTAATGATGGCATCACACAGCTACTGCAGATTCATCACCTGCACACTGATGATGCAAATCTCCTCTTCCACTGCATCCCAGTTGGATTGAGATCAAGTGCCTGTAGAAGCAGTTTCATTCATGTCATGTTTAAGAAAGCAGTTTGAGCGGATCTGATCTTTAGAAAACTATCATTCACTGGATAATTTTCCCATTTTTGGGAGCATTCACTGTAAACCTTAGAGATGGTTGTGTGAGGAAAGTCCCAGTAGATCAGAAAGATTCAGACCAACCCGTCTGGCACCAACAACGATGCCACTTTCAAAATCACTTAAAACATGTTTTTTCTGCTCAGATTGAACTTTGGCAGGTTGTCTCGGCCATGTCTGCATACCTAAATGTATTAATTTGCTGCCATCTGATTGGCTTACTAGAGATTTGCGTTAAACAGTTAAACAGCTGAGCTTGACAAAGTGGCCAGTGAGTGTATGCAACACATTCAGAGAGAAATGAAGGGGTAATTGGTTCTTAGGTGTAATGTCGTACTGAGGGTAATAATAGAAAAACACCTCACACAACACAGCGCTGATGAAGTTAACCTTTTTTTTTCATAAGTCGCTCATCAAGCTGAATAAATATTTGATTCTTGTGTCTTTGCTTTTAAAAGCACATCTGATTATAATAGTCTCAGTTTTTATGCATTCTGTAACAAGAGCTCCATAATAAATAACATTTGTCTCCCATTTACGTCTTTCACTTCTTTGGTAGTGTTTGTACATTGACTGCTTAAAAAGGTTGATTTCACATTTGGTTTTGTGTGGTTAACTTAATGATTAAAAAGGAGAAAATTCCTGAGGTTTTGTGCTTGTTTAGTCTAGATATGGTACTATTGATTAAAAAGGGAAAAAAAGGGCCGACATTTTTAGTACTGTAGTAGTAACTGAGTTATAAAGCTACAGCTACATACCATTCATAGCTGTAAAGTTCACAGATGCCAGTATAAACACTTCTCACCCTTCTTGTGTTCTGTTTACAATGTTATGTAAAAGAAATTTTGGATGTTTTCACAAGTACAGTTCATCGGTCACTACCAAAGACAAGTTTTTGTGTGATTACAGCTGATTTATGCAACCTCAAAGGTCACGAATAAAAATGGCAAATTTTTCGTTTCAAAAAACAAACATTATTTAAGGTAGTTTGGAGATTAAATCATTTAAATCTGTTCCCCATAAAGACAACCTCAGTATATATCAATTAAAAACGTGGTTTGATGACTGTTAGAATAGTTCAAGGATACCCTGAGCATCTGAAATATGAAGGAAACCGCTCAGTTTGTTTTCAAGGGATAAAGAGTTAAAAAAATACTGTTTTTCTTTTCTCTTCTAAAAGGTGTATTTATTTATGTATTCTGTCTTTACCTAAACAGATCACTGATCAAGACACTAAAGTACGTGTATAATACGTTTGGGGTGAAGAAAGGATTGTACCGAGGCCTTTCTCTCAACTACATCCGCTGTGTCCCCTCCCAGGCTGTGGCCTTTACCACCTATGAGTTCATGAAGCAGGTCCTCCACCTGAACTAGTGGCTGTTTTTTGTACCTCCCAGGCTGCACCCAGGCCTTTGTGCTCCTAGACTTAATGCCAGCTGACTTCAACGCTTCCTTCATCTGAAGGTTGCTCACTATGTCTTAAACTCCTGAGTGCAGGAACTGCCTTTTCCTCACCGAAAAAGGGATTTTAATATGAAATGAAAAAGCAACTCCATGTCTGTCCTGTTTCATTCCTTCTTACTTTTTGCTTTCGTAATTCAACAACTCATAATTTTAATTTCTTCCTTCATGCTCATAAATGGGTGTAACCTGCCCCACAGTAACCCTAACATTATTTCTTTTTAAAGCTGCATCATTCACAGCGCGCAGTGATCTGAGAAATGCATTTTTATAGTGGTGTTTTCTATGTTCTGACCTGGTGAAGAGATTTTAAGATGCATAAAATGATCCAACTAAGCTCTGTCTCCTAAATAAATATATATATATATATATATATATATACATAACACACACACACACACACACACACACACCACACATACATACTATTGGGGTGCAACGATACACAAAATTCACGGTTCGATATTTTTTCGATACAAAAAAATGTTCATGCTTTTTAATTTGTCATTTATTAAAATTATAAATATATATTTTAACTCAAAAGTACAGTTTTTAAATTTAATGTTGCTGAAACAACAAAGGGATAAAATAATAAATCTATCTGATCGAGAAATCACTCATCTTTGGAAAAGAGAGTTTATTACAGAGAAATGGCTCTTTCCAAAATAAAAGCTATACTATACGCTTCTTCTGGGCTATATTCTCAGCAGCATATTAAACATATCAGGTCCCCATAAGGAGAATCCTGTGCTAACGGCTGTCTAAATGACTCGGGTAAAGTTTGTAGCATGCGTGCTTGTTGTTTTTGTCTGCTTCCACTTGTCTTTGCACTAGGATGATGTCGGCGTAAATGTGCAGTCATATTCATTTTGTTTCCACTAGTGCTGTCAGCGTTAATCTGAAATGACGTTAACGCCACAACACAGCAAATCTCCATTAACGAGCTACCGCAGATCACCCCGTGTGTGGGGCTGGACGACGTCAACACCTTAACGAGCTAACTGCGCTAATGCACTAGTTCCCACCCATGTAATTGAGCATTGCGTGGCACATCCGACATACTGTTTTACTTTTGTCCATGACGCGCTTACCTTCAGGGTCATACTTCACATGAAGACCAAGATAGTTCCAAAGGCCAGATCTGAATGAGGATGGGGGAGGTTCAATTTGCCATGTTGCAACGAGCTTAGCTTCTGTCTTGCTAGCTTGCGCTGCGCTCAGTGGATCTGCGCTTGACAGTACAGCCTAGGCGGAGTAGTCGAACGCAGATCCACTGAGCGCTCAACACAGACAGCATCGTCAGAAGAAAAGTTGATAAAATAAATTAAAAATTTTGTATTGTTCGATACATGTGCGTACCGAACCGAAAGCACTGTATCGAACGGTTCAATATCGATACGAGTATCGTTGCACCCCTTATATATAATTTTTTTTTTTTTGTACAGAGAATAGGAATGTGTTGACGTCTTTATTATATGTCATATCTTTATTTTATTTCAATGTGGTAAAACGTAGCTTTGGCTGAAATTTGAGAGTAATTGTAAAATAAGTTAAAGTATTTTGCAGATTTAAAGCTTAGTGTTTAATTATAAACTGCACAACTTAAGGAAATTGCATATTTTTTAGAGATGCTGTGACATGTGTGGTACATGACTTTTATTTTGAAACAATCCCTTATTTTACTGCCAGAATACTTAATTAGAGCAGTTACTGTGTACATGTTCAAATGCTGAAAGACCCTTGCTCTTCTGTTTAACGTGCTCTTAGATGTTTAGTCTGTGTCTTTGATTAGACTGAATCGTGTCCACCGTTGATCACTGGTGTTCACACAGATCTTTTGAGATGCTGAGATTTTGATATAATGTGGATTCTGGGCTGATATCGTGGAGGGACACGATTGCCAGATGGGACTCAGGAGTAATTTGCACTTAATGACTCTAGCTGTATTTATTGATTTAGCGACCTGTTGCCACTGGGTGGCAGCACTGATATGTTTTGTTTACTGTTGGCAACATTCATATGAAATCAACAACTTCTTGACAGATTAAGGAACTTGGGTTTGCTTTTAACCACAAGAAGTCATTCAGATAGTAATAATCATACATGCTGTGTTTCACTGGAGTTTCACTGTGACTGTTTACATTTATTGTCCAAGAGGAGAGAAAAAAAGCGAATTAATTACTGAAGAAAAAATTATGTTTGGATCTTTTTCATCACATGCCTTCAAGTCACCAATAATAAGGATCCTTAATTGTTGATCAGGCATCCTAGTTTTATTTAGCCTCTTGCCTTTCTCTGCATTCAATATCTCACTTCTTCAGAGTGATTAGTATGTTTTATTAAACATTTGTCTGCGTGAGTCAGCTGATGCCTCAGCTTTACCATGTGTGCGTGCATGTGTGTAGGTATATATGAATGGGGCGGGGAAGTGCAAAAGGCAGATTCTTAAAACGGTGCTTTCCACCATTATGGGTTTGTGAGTCTTTCAAATGAAGCCGTGTCTACATACTCTTTATCACAGTTTGCTCATGCCCATCACAGAGGGATTTTCCCCTAATATACACCTCTGTCTCATTTGAATATCTCCTAGAGAGGTGCGCTGTTTTACGTCGACAGCTCAGCTGCAAATTTGTACAGAAGATAGCTTTTTTTTTTTTTCTTCTGATCTGCTGTCCCTTCATAGAGTAATTTATTGCTTAATCCACTGAAGTCCCAGAAGATCCAGTTTAAAGTGTGGACAGGTTCAAACTGGTCTTTAATCATTCTGTTGAAAAGCACACTTGAGGGGTCAGAAAGCACTGTTGTAGCATATTGAAATGTGCTGACATTTTGGGCAGCTTACATGCTCTAAAGACTCGGTGTTAGACACAGACTTGTGACTAAAGGTGTTGGAAAAAAGTCTAAAAATGTAGGAAAGCAGACTTCTTCCATATCAAAAGTTTCAAATGTAAAAGTGCAGGTGACGAAGTCTGTGTGTGACTTCAATAAACAAATACAGTACACCTACATTGTTGGACTTACTGACATACTAATACCAAGTTGCAGCTACTTTCAGGAAACAGACCTTTCAGCAGTCATTCGTCCAGAGTGCACAAATGCTTTCATCATTGTTTTTCATACCGTTCCTCTTATTTCCATATTGGGTTTTTTAAAAACAGCTTTCCCCTCACTCGATGCTCCTACTGCCCACTGCCACTGGTAATGGATTGTTATTGTTCGGGTGTTTATGTGGAGAAGCACTGCCGGGCTAGATGGGGCTGAAAGAATATCTTTTTTTGTTTTAGAAATGAACAATGAAAATGCCTTGTTTTGTTTGTTTGTGAGCTTTATTTTCTGACTTTGTACTTGTTCAGTTTTAGTTGCCATGCTTTTTAAAAGCAGTGTCTGAATGATATAATTACATGCCATCTTCTTAAAACAGTACGAGGTCTGGTATCTTTATTTTTCTCTTTGATTTCACGTTTCTTCTGAAGATGCTGTCCCTTACTACTCCATCCAAGTATGAGGAGCAGGAGTTTCTTTCTCCTTGCTTTTATCATTTACGAGAGGAAAAACACTTTTGAATCCAGTCAGTGACGAAGCAACAACTTCATTCCTTTTCCCACTCTGAGTTTGGCACGTATAGCTCCTTTTTCATGTTGACGTTATATTCCCCCCCCCCCTTTAAAACCACACAGGGGGACTCGCTGATGCATTTGCATTTATTTTACTAAAACTACCATCCACTGTTGTCCCATGGCACCTAGTGATTTGATTTGTAAATGAGACACAGATGCAAAAGATACACCTAATAGAGACTCATATGTTTTTTGATACAGTTTCACATCAAATTAGTTAAAGTCAGTTAGTGTTTTAATGTAGGTTGTCGTGCTCGTCACTGTTTTCCTAAAGTAATTCCAAAATCAGGGATGCTGTCCCTTATATACATATTAAAAAAACTCCTTTGTCTGCAGACAAAGGAAGGTTTAAAAGAAAGAAAGTTTAATTTGATACCTGTTTCTGGAATAAGACACCTTTTCTTGTGTCCACATTTATGTCTGTAGGCCTTAAAACACCTACAATAACAGAGGAAGGACGGCTATATTATATTTTGACCTCATTTCAAGTCAAAGCGTGGCAGTCAGTCACATCACAGGGAGGTCAGTTAGTTCTCGTCATGCACCTCCCCCTGTCACATGATTATACAATATCTTGATGCTTGAGTTGTAGCAACAAGTGCGAAGTTTACATCACCGAAGAAAAGCTTTTAGGCAAGAAGGGGAACCAACGGCTGCTAAACATCTCAGATTCGACCTCTCGTAGGTGATAATAGAAGAGATTTACTGCAGATTTCTTCACCTTCAGACGGTGTTGGGACATTGCTGGAGTTCTTTACGTCCTGTGTGGTCGTCATGCCTTCTTATACAGTTACAATTGCCACAGGGAACCAGTGGTTTGCGGGGACTGATGATTACATCTATATTACACTTGTGGGCACGGAGGGGTGCAGCGAGAGAACGCTCCTGGACAAACCTCTTTACAATGACTTTGAGAGAGGAGCGGTAAGTGATGAAAAACTGCTGCGAAGATGACTGTTTTATTTTTATTTTATATTCATGGATGATGATCACAAACAGCTGATAACTGTATGGTTGATTTTCTAACACTGGAAAATAACTCAAAATGTTAGAAATATTCCAGTGTTAGAAAATCAGCACTGCTCAGTGTTAGTCTTTGTTAATCTTCAAAACTAACTGGGTTGCTTTTAAACATATAACACTGTCAAAAGTGTTCATTTACCACCCAACAGTGTTGTATTTAACACTCAGAGTGGACCCATATAGACACTCTCTAGTGTTAATTTAACACTGGAGATTTTGCTGTGTGCAGTGACGGAAATGGAGCCACTTTTATAACCCGATGAGATGATCAGTAGGTTATTAAAGTAGCACCTTTCAAAATTAGAATTACTTTCAGTACAAAACAAAAGGCCCCACAGGACTGAGGTCACCTTCTGCCAACACCTCTGTGCCAAACAGCCATTTTAAGAGCTCAGAGGCCCTGTGCGCTTTGATTAATCTGACCTGTTTTGGCAGCAGTAGGGGGGCATTATGCACTATCAGGGGGTGGTTTTAATGTTACAGTTGATTGTGGTAAATCTATGGGTATAAATTAAACAATGGGAAATTACAGAAAGTTAATTTTATATTATAAATGTTAAATTTACTCATTTCTAATTTCTTAGATTGCTTAGATTTAATTTTCAGTTCAAATAATATATTAAAAAGGTTTTTCTATTTTGTTTACAGATTATAGATTCAACCCACTTACAAACATGCATATGCTTCTATTTTGTTTTTTACTTAAAAATGTCCCATATTATATGCTTAGAAATGTCTTTTTTCCCCATTTAATAATAAACTGGCAGTTTTCAGCATTCACTTTTGACGGTAGATGTTGACCACGTTTCAGGTGGACTCCTATGAGGTGAGAGTTGGGGAGAACCTGGGTGATATCGTCTTGGTGAAGATTGAGAAGAAGAAGTACTGGGTGCAAGACGACTGGTACTGCAGGTACATCACTGTCAAGACCCCATCTGGAGACTACTTGGAGTTCCCCTGCTTTTGTTGGCTGGTGAATGACAAGGAAGTGGTGCTCCGAGATGGACGAGGTAGTCATCTCTTGTTTTGTTTGTTTGCCACACAAATCACATGTTTTGTCTTGTTCATCTGTCAACCTGCAGTGGAAAAACGAGTTCCACACTTTTTCTTTCTCTTGTAGCACATCTGCCTCAGGATGATAAGACCAGTCTGGTCAAGCAGCACAGACAGAAAGAGCTGGACGGGAGGAGAAAAACCTACAGGCAAGTTTGCGCTGCATCTCCAGCTTGTTATTGTGAGGTACAGGCAGGCTGATGAGGATGTTTTCTAACAACACTGCTGCATTTTACAGATGGAGAGAGTGGCAGCCAGGCTTTCCTATGAGTATAGATGCTAACAGACACAAGGATTTGCCCCGGGACATCCAGTTTGACAGTGAGAAAGGAGTGGACTTCGTACTGAACTACAGCAAGGCGTAAGTGACCCCACTTACAACTGCCTGTAAAGGTGAACGAGTCCCTCAGTATACAGCACAGAGGGAGTCAGTGGAGTTTTAACCCCTGTTTAATGCAAAGCATTCAGAATCAAACGATGGGCTGATGCCTGATGATATGCTCTTTATTTTCTGTACTCAGGGCTAACCAGGAAAAAAACCCAAAACATAAACAGTGGTGTCATTGTCTGTTTATCACCGGAGACATTTGCATTGCGCTTGTAGGCAGACGTGTGAGCTTGCGAGTAGATGCAAACACAAAACAGATCCAAAACACAGCTGTTTGCATCACGAGCAGGGTGAACAAAAATACTCATGCTAATATTATAATCGAATGGCTAAACCAGTTATCCATTTTGAGCTCCAGTTGTTTCTTCAGAAATGCTGCAGCTTTGTGGACAGAAGTAACGTCAAAAAGTGAGCATTGCTGCATCATCAGACGTCGTTTTCTTTTCCTGAAATTATTTTAACAGCAGTGTTTCTTTGATTCTTTGCTCCAAAATACATCCAATTTCAGATTCTTTGGTTTTCTTGAATGTTGTGCATAACGGTGATTGTGATTACGATGATGATTTTCCAGAATAGAGAACCTGTTTGTGAACCAGTTCATGCACATGTTCCAGTCCTCCTGGAGTGACTTCTCTGACTTTGAGAAAATCTTTGTGAGAATCAAAAACACCATTTCAGGTCAGCTTCATCTACACTACATTATACAAACATACTTATATCACATTAAATATTTTAGATATTTCCTCTGAGATTCTGACATGATATAATATTCAGAGTATGTGATGCAACACTGGAAAGAGGATTTCATGTTTGGATACCAGTTTCTGAATGGTTGCAACCCTGTACTGATCCGGAAGTGCAAGAAGCTCCCTGACAAGTTTCCCGTCACTCATGAGATGGTTGCTGTCAGCCTGGAGAGGGAGCTCACCCTGGAGGAGGAAATAGAGGTACACATGACTATGTTTGTTTCTCTGAATGTAGTGGATTTATCAGTGTGAAAAATTTGTCAGGTTTATGTTGACAGCAGCTACAGCTCTCTTTAAATCTCCTGCTAATGCAGTAGCTCCCAAACTTTTTTTTTGCCAGCCCCCCCTTTATTTTACAAGAAATAATAAAATAAACCACTACCCCCTTTTGAATAACAGAAAAACGAACCGTCTTTATTGTGTTATTATTTTATGTCTATTTTTTTTGACTGTGTAAGAATATTCAACGCTGATGTCAATACATTTTTCAAAAAATGTCTCTCTGTGCAAAATGGGTTTAAAAACATAAACAACTGTGTTTTAGTTTTGTGAAAAAGTGAAAAGTGAGTGTCGTTACATTACCATTCAGTTTGAGGGCTACAACAGAAAATTATATGTTTATTCACGTGGTATCGGATGGGATTGTTTTAACAAACGAAGGACATTTTTCCTGATAATTATTTTTATCCTCCTGTAACTTTACTGTATAAAGAGCTAAAACCTCCAAAGTTTCAGGAATAGTTAGTCGTTATAAGAAGCGTTTGTGAACTAAAAATCAAGAATGTGGGATACTGTTTGTCCCTGATTTGGAGAGCCCAGCGTGTGTTCCTGACGCAGGGGAAACTAATTCTGTCGGGGATACCTACCTTGGCACGACAGCTGCTGTTCTAGTCTTGGGTTTGGAAGCGTATCTGGCGATGCTTCAGCCTCTGGTTTGCGTTTGTGTGGGAGCCCCATCAAAAAACCTGTCCATTATGCTAGCAGTGTCCAAGGAGGCGCACCCCACACTTTGGGAACTAATGCATAATATAAACTGGTGTTCTCCAAAAGCTGATTCTGTTCATCTGGGCGTTTTTAGTGGGAGAAACATTTCGTCACTCATCCAAGTGACTTCTTTAGTCTCAGCTGACTGCAGGTTTGCCCAATCTTATAACCAAAAAATAAACTGGTGTTCTCACTCCAGGCAGGTAACATCTACATAGCAGACTACGAGGTGCTAGACGGCATCACTCCAAACTCCACAGACCCCTGCACACTGCAGTACCTGGCAGCTCCGATCTGTTTGCTATACAAGAATGCTCAGAACAAGATCATGCCCATAGCCATACAGGTAAAAAGATGCTCAACAGCAGCAGTTGTGTGTTACGTTGTTTTTAACAGGCGACCATTTCTTCATGCAGCTGAAATTTCAGTTTTACTGAAACTCTTGCTTTTTCATTCCACGCTGGTCTTTTTCAGCTTGGCCAGGTTCCAGGTGAAGACAACCCCATCTTCCTACCAACTGACGGTCAGTACGACTGGCTGCTGGCTAAGATCTGGGTCCGCTCCAGTGACTTCCACCACCACCAGACAATCACACACCTGCTCCGGACACATCTGATGACAGAGGTGTTTGGTATTGCCATGTTCAGGCAGCTTCCTGCTGTTCACCCTGCATTTAAGGTAAAACTCCAGCTTATTATTAAATGTTACGACTTATTGATTCCTTGGTTTACTGGTTGTCCATCCTTCTCCCAGCTACTCATCCCACACATTCGTTTTACCATCGCAATCAATACCAAGGCTCGAGAGCAGCTCATCTGTGAGTGCGGCATCTTTGACAAGGCGAGTTTGTGGATAATCATTTAATGAATAATGAATTCATTCATTTCTTCACAAATTAAATTTTAACCATTAGAGGAAAAAAAATACTCATAACCTTCTCTCAGACACATCATTACATACAGCTGCTTAACATATTATTGATATTTATTTAGACTCATTCTCTCTGATTGATCTTTCTGAGTTAACTTCAATAATTACCTTCTCCAAACCATCGGCGTGTCTATTAGATCCAATTCATACAAGAATGCTCAAAGAAGCCCTACCATCATTTAATGCTTCAATCTCAAGTATGATCAATTGATCTTTATTAATGGGCTGTGTACTACAGCCCTTTAAGGTTGTAGTAATTAAGCCATTACTTACAAAGCTGTGATTTGTCACTTGATCCAGCTGTCTTGGATAATTATGGGCCAGCAGCTAACTGGGCTATTACAACTAACTAATCGTCTGCAGAGTAATTTTTTATCTGAGTTTTAGTCAGGTTTCAGAGCTCATCACAGCACAGAAATGGCTTTAGTGAAGATTACAAATTATCTTTTTATGGTCTCTGACAGTGGACTCCTCTCTGTGCTTGTACAGCTAGACTTCAGTGCAGCGTTTGATACTGCTGACCATAATATTGTATTCCCTTATGCAGTATCATTCAAAGGCATAGCATGCATTTTCATTGCTATGCAGATGATACGCAACTTTATCTATTCGTGAAGCCAGATAACACACTAATTAGGTAAACTGGAGGAATGTCTTTCTCACGGCGATATTCGCCGGTGTATTAATGGAATGGACCCAAATGCAGAACACAGGAGGAGACAGTACTGAGGAGGGAAAATAAACAGACGACCTGACAAAGACAGAATGACAATAGACAGACTAAATACACACAGGAGGTGATCAGGGGAAGTGGAAATACATGAGGATACACCTGACACAGATGAACATCGTGACACCACAGGGGAAGTAAAACAAAATACATGGAACATGGACACAAGACTTTCAAAATAAACAGTAAACATGACAAGACGTAGACCTGACAACTAACACAGAAGACAAGAACAGACTCACAGAAGGGGGCATAGAAACCTAAACTAGAATAAAACTCAGCTAAATCCTAACTAATAATGACAACACAAGAACTAAGCATATATTCAATACAATATAAGAATATAAATCACACAGGTGACTCAAAATGCTGGGTCACAGCCCCAGCCCCTGACAGTCTTAAAGATTTAAAGACCTGGATGACCTCTAAATTACTGCCTCTATATTCAGATAAAACAGGGGTCATTGTAATTGGCCCTAATACCCTTTACTTAATCTGGATGACATTATTTTGGCCTCCAGTGAGGAATCTTGGTGTCATTTCTGTCCACCAGTGCACATATTATACAAATATTTAGGACTGCTATCTTGTGCACAACATCTCTAAAATAAAAAAACATCCTGTTTTGGAGTGATGCTGAAAAACTAGTTCATGCATTTATTACTTCCAGCCTGCACTATTGTAACTGATTCCTATCATGATGTCCTAAAAACTCCCAGAAAAGCCAACAAAGGCTAGAAGGAGATAGCATATTTCCCACATATTGGCTTCTCTTCATTGGCTCCCTGGTAAATCCAGAACTCAATTTAATGTCCTTGCCTTCACATAAAAGGTCTTGAATAATCAGGCGTCATCTTATCTCAGAGATCTCGTAGTACTGTATAGACCACTTTGCTCTCAGACTGCTGGTCTATTTGTGGTTCCTATGGTATTTAAAGGCTTTCAAGCCCCTCTGAAAGTAAACCCAGTCTCTCAACAAACAAACTTAACTGGATCTTCCTTTATTCGCAAAACACTGAGGCTTAGCTTAGCAAACAAAAATCTAACTAACATAGTGAAATAATGAAGTAGGGAATTTAGCAAAAGTGCATTCCTATTGAAGACTGAAAGTTAAATTTGCTTCAGTTTAAATAAGGATGATGTTCTGCATCCTCATAAAGGCGAATGCAACAGGCGGAGGCGGTCACGTCCAGATGGTTCAGAGGGCTGTGAAGACTTTGACCTTCAGGTCTCTGTGCTTCCCTGATTTGATCAAGTCCCGTGGTGTGGACAGTAAGGAGGAACTGCCCACCTACTTCTACAGGGATGATGGCTACAAGGTGTGGGAGGCTACCAAGAGGTGAGGAATGACTTTTTAAAGTTTTAGCACAGAGCACTGAGAAAGGAGTGAGGGCAGTTGTAAGAAAGAACAAACAGCGAGAGGTGTAGGAAGATTTCTACCCTTGTGTGTGTGTGTGTGTGCTTCAAAAAGAGAAGTTACAGCATTTTTTTCCCCTCTGTACGTGACATGACATCCGTTTTCTTCCCCACAGGTTTGTGTCTGATGTTGTGAATATTTATTACACAAGCGATGAGAGAGTGCAGGGAGATGAAGAAATCCAGGCCTTTGTTAAAGATGTGTGCAGCTTCGGTATGCAGGACCTGGATTACTGCGGTAGGTAGAGGAGTTGTTTTGCGTGAGGTTTCTTTTGCTAATGCAGCATCGAGCAAAATACACCACCCAAACATCCATTCAGACTTTTTCTCAAGGAGAAAAGATGCTTGCTCTCCTACTCTGGTGTTTTCTGGAAGACAGGTATGACAGGAAACAGACAGCATTATAAATTCAAATCTGCTCTCTTATGGATGAATAGTTTAAGGGTGAAGGAGGGAAGCCACAGCAGTCTGATTGTGTCACTCCCTGAGTCCTGATGTTGTAATGCTTCTGCATTTCACCACGCTTGTCTATTCTGAGTGCAATGTGCAGAGATAGACTTGCAAAAGAAAAAAGCGGTGGAAAAAAAAGAAAGAAAAAAGCTTGGAGCTCATTTTGTCGATTCTATGTTCCCACTTTCGTGCATAGAGTTTCCCAAGTCCGTGAAGACACGCGAGGAACTGATAGAGTACCTGACCGTTATTATCTTCACTGCCTCAGCCCAGCATGCAGCTGTCAACTTCGGACAGGTAAATGGAGGCGTGTCTAGAAGTGGAAAATCATTGATTTTTAAGTCAAAAAGTTTAAGTTACTACTTAAAGTAAAAAATGTCAGAAATATTAGAAAAAAACACTTGCTACTGCAGAAGTTTCATTAATACAGAAAAACGTTTTTGTACACTGTTCCTACTGAAGCATCAGTGTGTGCATTTAAAACCCGCAGCAAAGTTTTCCTGCTGCAGCCGATTGAGGTGAAACTAGTGGTGACTACGTTTCCTACAGCAGTGGTCGTTACTCTTTTTGGTAAAAAATAACGCCCAATAAACACAACAACATTAACAAGCACACACATTTCGAGCACACACATTCTGTAGACATAGATATAGACATGAAAACTTGATTTTTTTTTTGAAGTTTTGTTTTTTATTTCTCTTGTTATTTCAGTTATATTTGCATGTTCGAAATAATTCTATCTATCAATAAAAATATTTAAGCTTAAGCTATCCTAAGAGAGTGGCAGCCAAGAGAACTAAAGGTCACATAAGGTCGGCAGTTCGATCCCTGGCTTCTGCTAATCATTTGGCATGATACTGCATCCACCGTGTGTGTGTGTGTGTGTGTGTGTGTGTGTGTGTGTGTGTGTGACATTCAGGGAAGCTATGAATCTGTGAGTGAATGTGGCTTTTGTCAGGGGACATGTGGCAGTAACTTCACCCTGAGAGAATTATGTTTTACATGGTAATTGAACCTATAACTCCCTTTATTCTCTGGTCATCCATGTGTTTTCAGTGTTTTATATATGTATATTTATATTTGTATGGGGTCTGCCTACAAAAAGTCTGTTTAATATAAAATCTTAAACCTTTTATGCAGCTATTAATTCCACATGTAATATGCGGTGCAGTATTTTCTTATGAAATCTAAAAGTAAAATTAAAGCAGAAGAAGATGAAAGATTTTGCTCGGTATTAAATCTGGTTCTTTATATTCTTCAAAGCTGGCCCTTCTTTATACAGGCCTTTATTATTAAAGTACATAAAACAACATAATCAGAAAATAAGTACTAAGAATATATATTTATTCTTTAATATTTATTCTTTAACATCAGACTTGTACTGTTGTACAGCACTTGGGTAAATGCACACACTGTATCTTTGTGTACATTGTGTAGTATGACTGGTGTTCCTGGATCCCCAATGCTCCATCTACCATGCGGAAACCCCCACCCAACAAGAAAGGTCTGGCCAATGTGAATTTGATCGTTGAGAGCCTTCCTGATCGCGGGCGCTCCAGCTGGCACCTGGGGGCCGTCTGGGCCCTCAGCCAATACCAAGAGAATGAAGTAGGAAAAGCACACAGACAACCGTTCGAACACTTTCACATCTCAGCACAGACACACCTCCAAAACAATCAAAAGTTTGATACATTTGGTACATTTCTCATTTCCCAAGATGCTCTCCTCTGCTTCAGAATGTACTTCTTTTTTCCTTCCTTTTTCCTTGTGGCGTTCCTCCAGGCTAAATAACCTATCACGTCTCACTCTTTCTGCAGCTGTACCTGGGAATGTATCCTGATGAGCACTTCACAGAGAAGCCGGTGAAGGATGCCATGGCAAAGTTCAGGAAGGAGCTGGCAGAGATAACCAGCTCCATCAAGAAGAGGAACGAGGGAAAGAAGCTACCATACTACAACATGTCTCCTGACAAAATCCCAAACAGTGTTGCAGTTTGAGAATTCAAACAAGACTAATTTAGTGGAGAGGCTCATACTTATACATACAGATTGAAGATTGATGATGTTACCGAGCTGTCCAGATATGCTCTATGTTACCTATGATTGGGATATTTCTGTGGAAGCGGTTTCTTTTTAATCTTGTGCATCTTGAAAAATTGGAATATTTTGAAGGTTTTTATTGTAATAATTCAAGAAGATAAACTTTCATATAATCTACATTCATTATACGTAAAGTGAACATTAAAAAAAATGCTTTAATTATGCTGGTTATGGTCAAAAATCCAGGGTCCCAAATTATTTGAATATTTCCTGAAATGAATCAAAATTGCTGAGGTGTTTTTGACAGCAGCTTTTAGCTTGTGTTCCTTTTTGAGTCCGGTGTTTCTCATCTAACGGTGACTATACCCCACACATTCTCTCTGTAGTCCAGGTCAGGTGAGCTGGTTGGCCAATCAAACACAATAATAATAATAATATGGTCAGAAAAAACATCTGGTAATCATTTTGGCACTGTGGGCAGATGCTAAGCTTCATGCCGGAAAATGAAATCCGTATCTCCATAAAGCCTCTCAGCAAAAGGAAACGTGAAGCTCTAAAATATCCTGGTAGATGCCTGTGTTGACTTTGGACTTGATGAATCTCAGTGGACCAACCACCAGTAACAACCAGCACCTCGCATCATCACAGATTCCAGAAAGTTCACACTAGAATTCAAACACCTGTGCCTCTCCAGTCTCGTACTTTGATAGAAAATGTACTTCATCTGAAATAAGCAGCAGTTCACTTCCTTCTCTCCTTAGCTCATGTAAGATGCTTCTGACAGGAATGACCTGATGTTACGGATGTGGGTCCTTTCCTAAGGATGTCTCTCCTGCAGTCCTTGTGAAGTTCTCCCAAATTCTTGAATCGACTTCTCCTGATCAAAGGAGCTTGCAAAGAAAAGCGTCTGGACTTCTTTAAGTTGCTTGAAGACGTTTCACCTCTCATCCGAGAAGCTTCTTCAGTTCTAAGGTCAAATGGTGGAGAGTCCCAGATATAAACCTAGTGGGAGTTTCCCCCCACAGAGGGACAAAAGGACCCCCTGATGATCCTCTAATCGCCTGAGCCGAGGTGTGAAACTGGGTGTGGGTCCCAATCAGCCAGAGTTTCTGGTGTGTTCATTGTGAAACCTGGCCCCACCTTATCATGCAAATTCCTGAGATCAGATGGCCCAGGATGTGAGTGGGCGTTAAGGCGTCTGGGAAGGGATCTCAAAACTGGATTATAGATGGCAGAGAGTTGGTGTCGTAAACCCCCGCCTCTGTTCAAAGATGGTCGCTCACAGTGGACATAGATGGCTTCTTTCACTCCTCTTTCACTCCACTTCTCCTGATAATCCTCTCAAGGCTGCTGCTTGTGCACCTTTTCCCTGTCCAGTCAACTTCCTGCTGTTATGCTTTGATACAGCGTCTGTGAGCAGCCAGCCTTTTCAGCAGTGTGGCTCTCCTTTAGGAGGGTGCTGGCAATCTTCATCTGGACAACTGACCAATCAGCAGTAGAACTACACCGCCGAAGATATGTTGTTTAATCATTATGTTTGAATAGTAATTTATGCAAGCAATATTCTAATTTGTGAGAATTAGTGTGTGATTAATATAGAATATGTGAAAGTTTACCTTTTTCAATCACAAAAAAAAGTTTGAGAGTTATTTTTTAAAGATCCATGGGTACATATTGTGTTGCCTTCATTCACTCAAACGATGGTGCCTTTCCTCATCTTGCCCTTGCATAACAATTACTTAAGAGGTTGAGAGAAGGTGACAAACCGTGCTTTCTGCTATATGCTGAATGTGAAGTTTGTATTTCTGTCATAGAAAAGTTTTAGGGCAAGATCATCGAGCGGCGAGCTGAACGTTTCTGTCGCTGGCATTACAGCTTCTGGCTAAAGAGCTGATTTCAAAATGATTTGCAGCTTATTTGGGTGAAAATAAATTAAAGTGCTACAGCGCAACGCCCTTTGAAATGTTTTTAATTATCCATTAAGACTGGATTTGTCCCTGCTCGTTTTTTTTTTTTTTTTAAAAGTCACAAAGTTTTAAAAGTCACTTAATTTTTTATTTGGTTGTTCTTTTAATTACTACATATTTTGTTCAAACGTGGGAAATTAACTGAAAGCACATCAACATTTTTCATAAAAACAAAAAAGTACATTTTACCAAAATCTTTACAGTTACTATTTCAAAGCAAATTCACAGACAGACTTGCGGAATGGTATAAGACAGGGGAACAGTCATATATGTTCAAGTCCAGTCAGTAGTAAACAAATGTAGCTTTTATGCAAGTTACACTAGTCCCAGACATGATCAAATTTTAGTCACCAGGTAATCAACAGACAGCCTAAAATAGTGAGGCTGAGAAGAGTCTCAGTTGATGTTCTGCTCCGTGGGATTATGGACGTAAAGGGTGAGTGACGCAAAGACGGTAAAGAGGATAAGATGCTCAGAGAGGAAACAATCCAAAGCCATCACACTAGAACAAAACTCCTCTCATATTTCATTGAAGGAGCCAGCTCCTATGGGGAGAAAGTAAAAAGACACCACAATCAATTTAAAAACTAAAAAAGGACTGAAGCTTCGAGGAACTCTATTATCTGAATGACTACATGCAAAACAAGGGCTGAAAATAATTTTCTTCTATTAGTGTCTGGGAAGAAAAATTAAGTGTAAGTTGCATAAAATTCACTAATGAAAGGGTCTTTTTTGTGTGTAAATGAACAAAAATATGCTGTTTTCAGTTAAAAATAAATACAACACAATATAAAGAAAGTAATTTTCTATCCAGAGGACATCCTGGACTTTAAACATCGGTACATAATTGCAGAACAGAACATCAACAAAAGGGTAATTGCACTTTTTAAAAAATAAAATCTGTCTAATTGCACTGAGCCTCCCGGGTACTGAAGAATCTGAGATGGTTCTCATTACTAGGTCTTAATCCAACTTGACACACAACAAGTCCCTCGGCTCATTTATGTATTAAAATTATATTAAACTCCAGATCTCAAGTGTCCCTGGGGCATATACATAAATACAGTATGCAAATAACACAAAACAAAAAAAACCCAAAGCGCTTTATTGCTGCTGCTGAGCAGTAATTGTCAGGTACGTTGTTGGACCATCATTGTTCACAGACAGTATACTGGTATCAAATACAGTTTTTGAAAAATGTGTGTGTTGCTGGAATGGCTGTAAGGCTCAACATGAGCCTGGGCATTGCTGTGCTCTCACATAGACAAACACACTTACAATGACTGTGAGCCCCCCCCCAGAAAAAACACCCACGTCGACCTGAGAAATCAACCGCTGCCCATCTCAGGCTGCACCTTCACTTTAACACCAGCAGATGGCGGTACAGTCAGCTCCTCAAAAAGCAATGATGCACATCGACTCTGTCACAGCCATAAACAAGCAGCTGTATTGCATTGATTTTATTAAAAGAAACTGAGTTTTTCTGAACGCAATGAGCAGCAGTGAAATGTTACACTGACTTCAAAGTCATTCTTAATGCTTAACTGTGGAGTAAACGTGGCAAAAAACGGTGTTTTTAAGTGAAAAGATTAAGTGTGGCTGGATTGTAACCATGCAAAAAAACAGGGTAGGAGCTAAAGCATGTTTCTTTTTTGTAGTTAAAACCTTTGGTTAAAGTTCAGTGGACAAACTGAAAGTAGGCAGCTGTGGATTCCTCGAGGCTTGTCCCATGGCTAAGCAAGCGAGTTAACATGTTAAAAACTGTAAATACCTATTTTAAAAAAAACAAAGAAAGAAAACAAAACACAAGCGCGACGTTGTTTATGCCTGAAGGGCCTCATTATGATCGAGACAAAGCGCCATTTCCCGTGACCAGTAAAAAAATGATTTTTTTTTCTTTACATTTTATAAATTTTTTGAAATCATTTTTAAAAAGATTACATTCTCAAAGCCTTCAGAAAGTTCACCATGGGGTACAGAAGTCAAGTGGCTAGATTTTCCACCATTATGCAACTGACGTCGTTCAAATGACTCATTTTTTTTAACCCCAAATCCTTTTAGTCATCCACAGAAGGATTAATCTTTAAGCATATGTTGCACTTGAAGAAAAGTTTGTTTGCTCTCCCCCATTTACAACGTACAAGATACAAGAAAAAAAAAAAGAGGGGGCAATGAGAAGAAGGGGTGGGATGTGCTTTGGGGACTAAAAAATAAAAAGTGCTTTGATGCATCTTCGGATCCAGGTCTCGCTGGATCCAGACCGCGTGGAGCTGACAGACCGCAGAGATGGCAGTATCTGGAATGTTCCAGAGATCTTGATGCATGGCGCTACATACTGATCCATGGCAGGTTAGCCCGACACTCACAGGAGGTAAAAAAAAGAACAGATTGATCAAAACCCACAAACAAACCACACATCGGGGACCTGTAGACCTCCAGAGCCTTTTGCAAGTCCATTCTTTTCAGTCCAGCTCTCCCAGAGGTGTACATTAAAGAGTCTGTGTGTGTGTGTGTGTGTGTGTGTGTGTGTGTGTGTGTGTACACAGAGTGGTTTGCACCAGGCCTCTTCCAACATTTACAGAAGTCAGTGTAAAGAGTCTGTTCCTGGGAAAGGAAAAGATGCAGGTGGAGGGAGGAATACAGTGTGATAGGAGGAATGTAGGCAGAGGGAAACTCATGGCCTCTCTGTCTTTGTGGATGGAGTTTAGGGAGTATAAGGTGATAGTGGAGGACGTGGGTCATTCTGGCTTCAGGGAAAAGGGTACGGTTGTTCCTCAGTGACCGATCACGACTGTTCCTCTCCTCTGCGGGCCTGTTTGGGTGTGGAGTATGTGCACGACAACCAATGGCACAGACTCTGTTGTCAGACATGAAGCACCTCCATACTGTAGTCCTCTGTTTCCGTGTACTGGGAGGAGTTTGTGTCTGACAGATTGGGGGCCAGAGCCTCTTTGTTCTCCAGACTCGGCTCCATTAGGGGGGGCTTCTCCAGTGGATACTTTTTATATGTCTCTGGACGGTTCTGCACATATATGACCCGGTTATACGCCTTGAGTCTCCTCCATAGATGGATGTAGACTTTGCACTGGACGTACATGAAAACCAGTCCACCTGTAAATCCGATGGCCACCACCACAAGCTTGGTCCAGAAAGGCCATTCCAGGATTCCTGAGGAACAGAGAACAGACAAAAAATAAATAAATACATAAATATCAACAAGTGGACAAGTCAAACACAGAGAAGACTGTAAAAAAAAGAAAAGCAGATGCACTTTATTTATGTTCAAGTGTAGGAGATCTGAATAAAACGGAGAGAAGCACTGGTTTATAAGCTGCTGCAAATTCATCACATTTCAGTGAATCGTTCAACAGATCATCCTTTAACTAGAATATGCATTAGCAGTGAGGATATCCGCTGCAGGAAACTGTGTCTCCCATTCCTCTATACTGCAAATAGACACTATTATTACAAATTGCCCAGTGTGCTCTACTTTTTCAAACAAGATCTTAACAATTTACTGATAGAGATTTGCCTTTTTTTAAAAGTCAAATTTGTACAGGATTAAAGTCAAAGTCCTGAGCATGGAGAGACGCATGAGATAGCGAGCATCCTGTCATATTTCTATGGTAATGCAATGTGGGTGGGGCCAGTCAATGGGATAAAAGTCAATTATTAAGTTATATTTTCAGATATGCTATATTGTTTGCATTGTGGCAGCTGACACTAACATTTAGTTTATTGTGTGCATTAATTTACACACTGCTCAAAAATGTGAAGGAAATTAAGGAAGCAGAAACCACTGTGATTTCACCTATTCTGGCATAAATGAAACTAACAGGTGCAATGGAGAGGCAACAACAAACAAGTCAACCCCCCAAAAAAGGGGAAGCATGAGTAGCCACAATAGTTGTTGCCCTTATACGGCCCTCTCCAGCTCTCCGTGTGCAATGGCTCATCTCCTCCACACTGTTGAGACTTCAGATATTTCAGTAACTAAATCATCTGAAATTCTTATCTGGTTCTACAACCTATACACATCTCTCAGCTGACTGCTTTTTAGAAACTCTCTTATATTATTATATCCATCTATACTGCAGTGCAGACTTTTCACAATTTACAATTTACAGACATGGTGTTCAAAATTGAATTGCCCAATTAGACGAACAGAAACAAAGAAACAGGGGGATAAATGGTGGCACCCTGCTGCAACATTTCTACTTCATGATAGGCTGGGAGCCTTTGGTACAAAAAAATGAACAAACAAATGACTCTTTTAAAAGTGGAAACACTGCAAAAAAAAGGTGCATCTGTCTATGCAAAACGCTTAGCATTAATGTGATATGCAGTTAATTAGGCAAAGTACATTTCTGTAACTCCAGGGGTAATTATAACATCCTTGCAAAAAGCAGAAATCAAAGAAGAGGATATAAATTAGCAATTTCTGGGACATATAAATATTTGTAATAAGCCTCAGTGCTCTCTAAAACAAATAATAAGAGGCAGCGAAAGTACTCAAAAATGCCCGAAACCCATCCGTTTCTTCATATTGGCTACCATAACAGCTAGTTTAAGATATAAAAGTGCCTCATATGAGGAATGCCAATTCAAAGAAGGCAAACATAATATAACCAGTGTGGTATTAACTATGCTGGACAGAGATGTCAGGGGCTTTCTATCTAGCATTATGAGAAGCGATTAATGTGTCATTTGTTGTGTGAGAATATGTCAGCGAGGTTCATTTTAATCAAAGCCTTCAGCCACAAAGTATAACACAGAAAATAAATCACAGCATGTTCCTCAGCTTTGTCTGTCTGTGTTCATTAGGCGGAAACATTCAGGGAGGTGGTGTGAATATAACCAGCCTTAAAGGATGAAGTACGATTATTTCTACTCGGAAATCAAAGAAGAAAAAAGAAAGAAAAGGACGTAAAGAGTGGCTGAAAAAAGGACTTGGTACAGAAGGGAGGGAGAAGACACAATGTGAAAGTCAAAAGGTCAAAGTTGAAATGTTTACCTGGGACTCTTCCGGCTGCATGGGTAAAGAGTGTAAGTATCATGTATTACAAAAGACGTACAAACAGATTGAAAGAAAAGGCAGAAATTAAAAACGATGTCAGATATTACATTTACACAATTTCATCATGCAATCAACAACAGCTCTGTTCCACAATCATACATGGAGAACAAACGTCAAGATGTTTACATCCATCTTTCCTTTTATTTTGAGAGCGAATCTAGAAGAAAAATAAATGGCCGTGGTTCTGTGAGGCAGCAGACAAGCAGGACTATTTGGCATCACCATGGTGACTGGACCTGACAGCCCTCAGGGACTGTAGCAAGTCTGAATCATCAGGTTGGGCTTAACAGGCACAGCCTGCTCTTCCATCTGTACACAGTTTTGAAAGTGCCAAATATGCCAGGGAGGGATGAGTAGCAGCAGAGGTAGTGCCAGCTGATGCTACAACAAGTCACCATTACAGGAGCATTCTCCATTTTTATCCCTGATGATGGGAGCCCAAAGTGGATGCCCACTTTTTATGGCTGTAAGAAGCAGCTCAGGGAGCCCAGTGTTATTTTCCTCTTATTCTGAGATTTGAATGAAAAACCATAAAGCCCCGCTTATTGGACATTTTTACTATAGCCAGCAGCAGGTACCAGTTTGGCACACGCATAAAACTGGAAAAAGCTAGAGGCAAAATCTGAAATATTGCGATGGAAGAAAGCAGTCACCCTTTTCAATAAATATAAAAATGTAAACATAAATGCTGTGCTCAGAAAACTGCACACCTTGAAGGAATTGTATTTCAGATCAATACCACTCATGTTTGTAAGCTACATAAAGCATGAGTGGCCAGTTAGCTTTCCTCAAAAGTAACAAAATCACGCTATAAGCACCACAAACTCACTTATTTGTTTGTCATTTTGATGTGTTCAGATCAACGGTCCCTTTTTAGCCTTCCTGAGAGTCCCCAAAATATGCTGTGCCCATTCATGAACAGTCCAGCACTCATTACATATTTTCTACACTTTGATGTGCTCGTCAAACACAAGAGTAAAAACCAGGAACATTTTGTTTACATTTGGATATAGCTGTGCTAGCCGTTTCCAGTCTAAAATATCAGAATAATAAGTTATCTAAGTCCATAGACTGTATATAAAAGAAGGCTGTAGCTACCAGGTCTGAAGCGGAAGCCCTTTGAATATGTAAATAACCTGCAATAAAGACTGAATTCAGCAAATATAGACAGACAGATGTGCTTCATAATGATAAATAAGCAGGCCTCCAAATCCTCCTACACACAGCCTAAAGGTTTTTTATCTATTTCAAATATTATGATGTCATCATGTTGTCTGGCACCTCCTAGCAACAGGCTAAAGTCACTTGTTTATGTACCTATGACACCTCAAGAAAATATCTTGTTGTTTTCATTTTACATCAATTAAAAAATTATACTCCTAAAAGTCGACTTATACATGGCAAATTACAATGTCATCATGTTGCCAAGCAACCACCCACCAATGGGATAAAAATCAGCCATTTAAAGTGTCACGTTATTCTAATTTTACCAAAAACAATATGGACAGGCCAAACAATAGTGTAGAGTGGGTCTATACTAGTATTTAAAGAAAAATATGTATGAGCTATGAAAAATAAGGGCAACGCACAAGTACCGTCTTTCTAGTGGCCGACAGTGGTCGACTCCTGTGCTTGCAAAAAGAAGTTCATAAGAAAAATCACCCTACGGTAAATCGTTTCCATATCCTTGTCACTTCAGTGATGTAAAGCATTGCGTGTGATGTGTAGTCAGCTGTTGCATCCAATTTTTTGCCACAAACACGCATGTGCCAAACTGATACGAGCTGCTGCTGTCACACAGCTGTCATACCACTCACATCACACATATATGCTAAAAAATTCCAGACTTTGCACACTATTCCTGTCTGGTTATTTTGCTGAGTACAGTTTTTCTTTTACAGTCAGATTAACCACAAACTAACCTTCGACACACAAAAACAGCATCACTTAAAAAAAAATTGCCTCACTTAAACTAAAACAATCTCTAAAAGTGTCAAAGAATGAGATGAATATTTTTGAGTGCTAGTCACAACTTGGAGACAATTGTGGATGAATAGATAACATCCAAAACAAACATGTACCACAGACGATGTTGTATTAATGTTTTAGTGTTTGTTTGTGTGCGTGAGAGTCAGTGCTGACCTGATTTGATTTCCTCTGCTGTTCTGTCGATGAGAACGTAGAGGGACCACACCACACAGGTGATGGCGATGATGTGGAAGGTGACTGAACACATGATCTTTCTTCTCTCGCTCGCCGTCATCTGTAGTTTCTCCCACTGCCAAAGATGGAAGACTTTTGAGCATATTCACACACATTTAAAAAAAATAAAAATAAAAAAAGGAACATGCTTTCAAACTAAGCAGAGCCTCTATGGCTGAAAACTGAAGCCAAAGATCAAATTCCTCTAATGGCCAGTCGAAACTGGCTCCAAAGTGAGCCAATCCCCTAAAACTCCTACACTGAAATGCCAATTTTCAGTCATAAAAACATGTTTCCATTCTGCTACAAAAACTGTTTTCATCTCTACAGACAGTCTGTCTGAAATGTTCATGTTCCAGCTTTGGTTAGTGAAATTCTATTTCCTTTGATTAGTCTGTTAGTTAGCACCAATTAGCAGATATATACGTCTCTGTATTGCACCTCCACAACTGATGAATGCAGCCTGCTAAAAAGGCTTGCTAGCATAAGATGACAGCACTCTACCCTTTGATCTAAATATGGCTACCTATGCAAGGCCATTCAAAACAAAACAAAACAAATAAACAACCACAAAAAAACAGGAAGGCAGCCTTGATGGCAAAGTTAAGGGAGGTGAAGGTGGCATCATCCATCTTTTATATACAGTTTTTGTTTGAAACACTAAAATCAGGGTGGTAGCCTCCTTGTGGTTAGAAACAAGTGGTTGCCCAGAGGTTTATCAAGTAACACCTTTAACTTCTGGGCGAAGAACTGTTGACAAGGCAACTCGTCTCCCAACAATCACGATCTGACTCAGGCTGACTGCAATCACAGGCTGGTGAAGGTTTGCAAATCACTGCTGTATTATTTATAATCTGAGTCGGTCTGCATGGATGAGCGCAACTCGCCTGAATCTGATCACTTAGCAGCGGACTCGACTGGTTGCATTCTGGCTATACTCCTGTATAACATCGAGACGCTGTTTGTGGAGGAATTTCTGTTTCAGATCTAAGCAATTTCGTGTTTGAATTTCTGTGTATGTAGACAGCAGCAGATTTGGTTAATTGCCGTATTAATACATATAGATTGCATGCAATAGGCAGCTTGATCCCATTGATCCCATGCTTATTGGAGTTTTATCACTTCGAAGATGGCAACTGATTGCAACTGGTTGCCGACCTGGTCCCCGTCTTCAGAGCAGCCATTTCGACAGCCACAAGATTGCAAGTTCATTGCACACAATCGCAATAAATTTTGGTTGTGCTGCAGTCTTCACCTACTGTTTTTCCCAGATGTGAAAGTACCATAAAGGCCTTTTTTATTCAGCTCCTGTCAGCAAAATCCAGTGTTACACAATGCTTCTTGGCAGGGTTAATGAGATAGAGAAGAGCATGGCATGCAGCATCCAGGTGATATACCCTGCTACCTGCCAGGAAGCTCAGATAACTGTGGAGCACCTGGTCAATCATTGGCTGCACTAAAATAAATGCCAGAAATCTGCCCAGCACTAAAAAGAAATCACATGATATCTGTACTGTCAGATAGCTTTGTGTAGCTTTCCCAAACATCCAAATCCATAATAATGAATTCAGTGATGAATAATTGCAGGGTCACTTTAATAAGACGCGGGTGTTGCCGAACAACATGACATCAAGCACTCTTTAATAAAAACTTTCATACTGACAACAACATCCGCCTCTCATCTCAAATTTCCTTGTGCACTCACACATGAACAACTTCAATATTCACCCATGGGATTCGGAAGCTATTAACAGCAGAGCATTTGTTTAAGGCCTTTTGTGCAGCTAATGAAGGGTGGAGGAATTTTAATTAGAGTGTCCTGCTATCTTCAGGCCACAGTGATTGATAAGAGCCTTTCAGGAACGTGGACTGCCTCTAAACCACCGAAAGGGATCACAACCACCCGGACAAGTGGTTTGCTTATGAAAATGGCTTATTGTGCTCTTGTGTCTGCACGACAAGACTGGAGATAGTTTTTTGGTATTTTTCGCTTCACAACAAAGGAGTGATGTGAGCTAAGCTAGGACGCAGAGACAAGACTGTGACTTTAATAACTGAGGCTGAACTGCTTAACAGCCAAATATGCACACACCTAACCAGCTTACCTTGCGCAGTGGTTTGAGTTTAGTCTCCATGATGAACTCGTATTTACACAGCTCACAGCAACGAGTGTCAGAGCTCTTGATCCACTGCTGTAGACAGGACTGGTGGACAAAGCGCAAGCTCCCTGTGCAGTGGCATGGTGTGATCAGAGGGCTCTCGTCATCCCCTTCGCAGTGACAAATCCTGCGGGAGGCAGAGAATACAGTCAACACTAAGCTACAGGCTAGACAGCTAGTAACAGGAGCAAGATGGGAGAGAGGGGAAAGATCAAAAAGGGAAAAGTTGGCAGGCGAAGGCGACACACTGAGAAAACTTGGGAGTTGTGTAATATAAGACTGCACGTCAGCAAAGCTGGAGTAGCATCGCCAAGAGCACAATATGCAACTGATTTTTCCACACCTACAACAGCTTTAGGTAAACAGGTGAGAATATGATTTCACAAACAGAGAAAACAAAATTAACACCCTTGTCACAGCAGACAATACATGTCCCACATGAGTAAACCCAGTAAAGACAAACTAAATAGATTCATTTGCAAGTCCAAACAACATTTTGAGAAACTCATCTCCTGCGTTTTTTGTGTTTCCGTGCAAAACTGAACACTTTTAATGTCATTTCGCTCTGTAGCTGTACAGCACTGAGTTTCATTGTCAGACAAGAGGTAATAAATGTTATAAATATGTGAGTTTTTTAATTACTGTAATACAGTCCATGACAAATACGTCTGTTTGTGTATCGCTGCAATGCGCTGCTACGAACGCTGATGAAGGCTGAAGTGCCTTGGAGTTGTTGCACTTTTAACACCTAACAAATGTTGGCCAAAAAATAACCACATGAACACGATATTCGTTAAAAATACTACAGGAAGCAGCTATATTCTCTTTAACAGGTGTTTGTGATGCTGTGTCCAGTCCCCGTAGATGCCTGGAAAGCCTCGAGTACAGACACCGACAGCTGGAACATTCGATTAGGCGTCTGTTGCCTCTAATGACTGCTGGACAGTCTGTTGTCAGTGAGAGGAACCAATCACTTTTCCAATAGACTGACTTGAAGGAGTCCACCACTCCAACATCACACACATCAGATGCTGTCTGATAGGATGGAGGATGTTGGTCTGCGTTGCCAGACACTAAGGAGGAGTATGTTTGTCCGAATCTTTCCACTCAGTGAAAGGCAGATTGATGGGCAGTCTGAGCAAATCCAGACTATGTGGACACTTTCACCTGCACGATAGTCAGGATCTGTCAGTTTTAGTGGTGAGAGGAGGTTACATCACACGCCATGCCTTACTTGAGAAAGTAGAAAATTATTATGATCTTAGACTTCAATGTCAGGACATCGACTTTGTTGTGGTTTTTCAGATTACAGTCCTCAGTGAATAACCAATAAGCACCAAAATCAGGCTGCTTGTTAGACCACAACATGACATTGATTAAAAGCCGGACTGATGTCTTTCTCTAGACTACCAGGGTGCCTGATAAAGGGGTTAAAGGTGTTGTAGCTTAAAAAGCAAATAATACCTTAAATGGGTACAGAATACACAAAGCAGGGCACATGTTCTATTAATCTATTTTTCAAATACATTTTGTTCCCTACAGATTTCACAGGCAGTAAGATCAATAATCCAGGAACGTCTTCTGTGATGCTTTCTTCTCCTGAGTGGGTAGCGAGGAGCAATGGCATGTCTTTATGGGCTGGAAGATGCAAGCAAACAAAGCGTGGCGAAGACGAGGTGGAGGAGGAGGAGGCGGAGAGAGCCGGGTGTTCAGATGGGATTGTCTTTATCCTGGTTCATGGAGGGATAACAACATGAAGGAACACATGCACGCCCACGTATGCGTTCACACATGTTAGAAAAGGGAGCACACGAGATGACGTCTATTTCAAGACTTTGCTGAACTGGCCAGAGTGTTACAAGATTAAAAGACAAAGTGAACAAAGGTGGATAAAAATAGGTCATATCCAAAGGTTCTTAAGCAGAGGAGGTGGAAGAAGTGGAATAAGGCCTGGGGGATTAAAGGAAAGGCGAGACACAATCGACATCACTAGAATAAGTTTTTTGTTGTTGTTGTTTTTGATTATGGATAGACTGCTTTTTTTGTGTTCATTTGCATGCATAACGAGATGATGAACTGCAGATTCTCATCCCACACATACTGTATTTCTATTTCAATTTAAAAAAAGAAAAGCCAGAGGAAGTAGATCATTTGGTGCTTATATCAACGATTTCTGCCTGCTGAAATAAACAGATCTGACAAATTATTCTTCTTATGTGGGAGGAGATAACCACAGAAAAATCCCAACACCTCCGCATGGAGTTGCGGTGGAAATGCAGCGATCGGTAAACAACACGAGCGGATGAGGGCGGAGGAATCTTTCACTGAGACATTCAGGGAACTTTCACCTGATTCCACAACAGGCTGAACCGCCTCGGCGGGACGCAAGAAATCTCACAAATAAAGCACGCAACATTCACCTTCGTCATTTAACACGAGGCGCATCCATATATTCCAACAGATTAACATAATAACCCAGGCGTGGAAATTCGCAGGTAAATTAACTTTTTGTTAGCAGCGGCACATTCCGTGCACTCTTAGGACGTTAAAATTTAATTTGCATCACTTGCATCCACAACACACCCTGTTTGACGGTAGTTTTAAGATGGCAGAGGCGCCGTACGAGTATGACAACATTAAAATGTGAGAAGCAAACAGAGTCAGGAAATCACAAGCCCCAGAAGCTGAGAAGGAAACAAGCTCAAATGCCTGCCGAAGCGTTCGCTTTCTTCCTGTTCCTCTTTTTTTTTTTTTGCTTCCTTATAATTTTCTCTGGTGGCATGAAGCCAGTCTTTTGCACTCCACACTCCCTCGATGTGTTGCTTAAACACTGCCCTCCCTCCAGTTATTCCTCATTCTGCCCTCATCCAAAAAAGTATGTGTATGTTTTTTTCAAATGAATTTTAACACCACTAATCTGTCTTCTCTTGCTTTTCTGCTGAATAGATTTTCCTGTGGAAGATATGTGCGGCATCTGAAGTATTTGCCTCTCAGACTCTTTTCAGTCTGCGCAGTTTAAGCGCTGCCAGAGACATGCTGATCAATTTAGTGGCTTTAGTAGCTAAGCAATCTCTCTCTGTCTCCTTTTATTTTTCTTTCTCCTTTCTTGTCTCTGATCATTTAAGCGGGTACTCGTTTGTCTTTGCATGAGCACGCTTGCCTTCAAAGAGAATATTAAATTTGCTGAGGAGACATTTAACTGTTGGAGGAAGGTTAAGGAATTACACAAACCCTAGCTGTTTTATGCTGTCAGATTTAAAAGCTTAAAAGCTACCCTGTAATGCTGTTTTTTTGAACATTAGAGCCACTGTGGCTCAATGTTATTTGAATTTCCTGCAAATTAAAAACTGAGTCATTAAATCCTACATTTAGTTGATTATGGAATAACTAAAACTTTTGATAATTTTTTTTTAAAATCGATGCCAACTATTTGAAAATCATTGCATGTTCTTGCCTAATCCACACATATGCATTCAGTAATGCATATGTATCAAAGTAAAGAAACAAAAACTGGAGAAAATATAAACTTGAGTACAATCGCTGTGATTTAGTTAGGAGGTTGTTCATGGTTAAGGAAAAAAAAAAAAGGGGGGGGGTTCAGGCCCATCTGAAAAGGTCACTGTGCTCCCTCGGCTGAATTCTGCCGACACACTTTCAAAGCTGTAAGTGAAATTAAATCCTACAATTTGGTAATGAAAAGGTTGTACACCCACATCACAGATATCGCAGTAACAACCAAGCGCTGGGAGCTTAGTGCACCTGCAGCAAACGCCGCAGCGACCGAGAAGGACTGAATTTGGAGTACACACCCCTCATTTAAAGCCTGATCAAAAACTGCACACAAACAGAAATGTGTTGACAAGATTTTGTGCTCACACTCTGTGACTCCCTACTGTTCTGATGTGTGTGTCTTTATGTCTCTTATTTTGTAAACTATGCTACCAAAAACAGATATTTTTGCACTTCTGTATCTGAATGAGAATCAGATTTATTGACCAAGTACTCGTACACATACAAGGAATTGGGCTCCAGCTGTTTCTTTGCTCTCAGTGCACGCAACAACAGACAACACTGAAAACAACATAGCATGGAAAATAACAACACATGAAGCTTATTTATGGTGCAGAGTGTGAGTATACTGGAAAAAAGTTTGGATTAAATAAGGGACGGATAACTAGTTACTACATGTATGACCTCTTTACCTGCAATACATTTAAAACTCATCTCAAACGATGGCTAAAAGGGGATCAGATTAGTGATCGTTAATTTTACAAATAACATCAATCATCTTTAATGTTGTAAGTTTTTATATTTACTTGTTCTTTTTTTTGCTATGAGATGTTATGCTGTAATTTGATGTATTTGTTGTCTGGACTACATTGTTTGACATTGTCTGACGGTCTGCTTAATTCCTTGTTTACTGTTTTTTGTCTGACCTGCCAGCGACTACAGATGAAAAGCAGCCTTTTGGATAAATCTGGCATATTTACACTGATATGCTCATTAATATGCACGGCCCCTTTCAAATAAACAAATTCAAATGAAAAAAATATGCATATGATTACACACGGGTTCACAATGTGGTTCAAAGTAGTTTGTTAATGCTTTTATGAATTTGTGTACCTGTAAAGGTGAACCATGCGGTTACGACTATACAGGATAGCCTCCTGTTGTGCTTGCATGCTTAAGCAAGTTATTATTAATTTGAAAAACCACACATCTTTCTTTGATTAGAATTTTGTGAACACATGTGACAACATCTGGCCAGAACCTTTCGAAGTGGAGTTTGCGTGTTGTCCGCGTGTCTGTGTGGATTTTCTCTGGGAACTTCCGACTTCCTCCCACAGTCCAAAGACACGTGCTTACCTGGTTAAAGTGTAATTCTAAATTGCCCACAGATATGTCTTTCTCTTGTACTACCGCTGAGACAGATGCAACCTGTCCATCCAACTCTTGCCCTACAGGACAGGCTCCAGACCACAAGATGTATTTATTTATTTATTTATTTATTTATTTATTTATTTATTTATATCTGGAATAAAAATAGTTTTCAAGTGAGAAAGGTGAATTTTCAAGTCAAATGCTTCCTTGTCAAGCTTGGTTCCCTGAGCCAGCAAACATACAAATGCAATCAATAGGAATGTTTGAATTCTTTGAAGGAATAAGCTTTTTATGACAAAGCAAATCCGGCCATTTTGTAATGCGTCTAGATGAGAAACACTTATCTGCTTGGTGACATTTCTAATGAGGAAGTGAAGCAACTCCCTTCACACAGCTGACTTTCAGCCACTACTCTCTGAACTGCTGACAATAAAGGAGTTTGATAATAATTAACCAACTAGTCACCTGTGAAACAAACAACCTCCCACACATACTTTTCATAGGTGAGGTCAGCATTAGAGCTGCGCTCACGTTTTAAGCCACCTGACAGAGAACTGGAATAACGTGTTTGTGTGTGTGTGTGTGTGTGTGTGTGCAGTCAGACTATTTGAAGCCAATAATCTGCCTTTTGATCTCTGGCCTTCACTTTGCCACTTCTAAGCTGGTGTTTCTCCATCGGCCCACAGCTGACATGTAAATCTGGAAAGCAGTAGATGCACACACCAGAGCCAAAGTGACAACAAACAGAGTCATATATAATTCAAAATCCTTTAGATCTCATTAATCCAGTGAAGTGCTGCCACGCTTCGTATCGACAGCAGGAGTTAATGCTCAAAATTCCCGTTCTTGGCAACCAGCAAGATCTACTCATCTGCAGAGACCTCGCAGCCATGACCTGGTCTGTAAGAAAGTTACTCACAATGTGTCTTTATAATAAGAACTGGCTCTGGCAGTAAGACAGCATCCAATTGGTCATGTGACAAAGACTGATGGTGGACCCAGACACGGGCTATTTATTGTTCTCTGTTCCACTAGTTCTCAGACATATACTCTGTTCCTCTGTGCTATTAAATTTTCTATGCTAACCTCTGCCCTTCTATCAATTCCATAATAGTCCTATTGCCCTCTATTCCTACTGCAAAGCCTCAGGCTTATGAGCCAAAATCAATCAGATTTTTTTTTTTTTTTGCAGCCTATATACGACACTTTACTGCCTCATCGATCTAACAAATGAAAAAATATTTTAAAAACACAGCTTGGCAGCACAATGAAAAACACAGCAGAACATTGAGATAACAGTGAAGTGAAATTAGATGGTATGAAATTACTTTACGGCATATTTGTGTCACACACAAAAGGGTTGAATTGGAACAGCTGAGGAGGTGGAGGACAGTGTTGTGGTGTGTGGAAATTAAAGCATCTACGTGTCAGGTCCTTCTGAGTAACTGCTCGACTCTGAGCAGGGATTTAGACTACAAATACCACAACGAGATATTTTCTGGGTATACAGGCTATGGGATGAGAAGCTCTCCACTACTCCACAGGGCTCTGGGATTCACTGCCACGTCACGGTACAGGGGTGGTCTGGGCTTTACGTCACAGGAAGGGTGGGTGTGGATTACGCCGTCCAGACAGTCACCCACCTGCAGCAGTCCCCGGATAGAGAATAAGGTGACAGTGGCCCCGTTTTCTCTGACAAAGGGGATGGACAGCAGTCCAGATCGCTGTCTCCTTCCATATAGCACACTGGAGCTAGAAGTCCAACTGACGCAGCCACTGTCACCAATTTTGGAGATGCTGGTTGACCCGTTTCTTTTGAAGTAGGACTGGGCTGGTCTTCCTCAAACACATCGTCATCTCCCACTAAATCCTCAGAGGGCAAGCCTGACTCGCTACCTTCCAGCAGGGCACTGGAGGACTTGATGTGGAGGTGGGAGGCGTAGCTGCCCAGGTCTGAGCATTGCAGGCTGGCTGATGTAGAGGATCGAGAGAAGGGAAGGAGGAGACGAAGAAAATTGGAGCTTGGGGAGTTATGGGGGTGGTGGTGGGTGTTGGAATGAGGAGTGGTGAGGACACCGTGATCAGTTGGGAGACAACTGGCGGGCGCTATGCCCAACATGTACTTGTAGTTGTTGGTGAAGGAGGGAACGAGGTGGGGCTGGGCGCGCGTTGAGAAGCCAGGATTTGGGATCTGTTGTGTGGGCGTTGCAGCCAGCTTGCAGTTGAGTTTGTGAGCCCTTCGATCCAAGTCAGGAGGCTGAGCGGGCTCGAGCTTCAGCTCCAACTCTCCCTCAGAGCACGTGCGATCTATAAACTGCAGACCTCGGCAAAGACTGTCCACACGCTGGCCGACGTCATTCAGAGACACCGAAAACCTGAGCGAGTTGTTGGAACGGATGCTGACGGAGGACGGACGCAGCAGAGAGAGCCAGTCTCGCTGTTTGGCGTGTTTGGAAGCAGGTAGGACGTCTGTGCACAGGGTGGTCACTGAAACATCTCCTGAACCCTGACAAGTTTTACCCTTAGAACTCAAAAGAACCACTGCTGTCTGCTTCTGAGTGTCCTGATCTTGACTGATGATGTGATTGTGCGTGTTTGTGTGTGAAAACGGAGCACGCAACAGACAACAGCGGTAGAGGACAACAGGAAAAGGTAGGGGGAAAGACAAAAAAGAGAAATGGAAGAGACATCATGCATTTAAAAATAAAGGAGTTTGAAAAATAGGATATATAAACACCAGATGATTAATGTTACCGTTAACTCCATTTAGCAGCAGCTTGCAACTAAGGCTGCTCCCAGCAGTGACATTGTGCCACTCAGGGGTAAAAGTTAAGCCAACATCACCCACTGATAAGCAACTTCATCACTGATAGACTGATAAATAAAGTTCATTTACTGCACGCAGGTGTTCATATCAACCTGGACAAATATAATTTCTTGGCATGAATTCAGACTGAAAGGTACCTGCAGATGTCCTGGCTAGACGGGGAAACTGACGTCCTCGAGAAACTGCACGGAGCGTTGACTGAAGTCGGGCTTCCAGCCTGAGAAACAAAGCACACGCAGAACAAAAGGCAGTTTAGGACAGAGAGTACAGGCACGTGAACATGAAACCCTACAGTTAAATAAATACTGCATCAATCAACAGGCGATTGTATTTTCCGTGGTGGCGGCCGTGGCTCCGCGTGGTGAGGAATTATCAGCGCCGGCGCCCATCAGCACATTTGTGTGATCTTTACACAAAGAGAGAAAGCATGTTGTGTACTGATGCACAAGATGATAGAGAGGGGAAAAACAATGCTGCCAGTTAATCTGTCTAGTTTAAGGTGAAATCTGCAAAAAAAGAAAAATAATATCAACAGGCGGCTGCGAAGAGAGAAGTGCTGATGAGACCGATCGAGAGTTAAGAAGAACGAGGCGGCGAGCGAGGCACGGCTGGGGGACGTGAGGCTGCAGATTAATGCTCAGCTTCTACAGAGAATAATTTTTAAACACGTGCACTGCAGGTGCAAGGCTGTTAGAATGAAAACACCTTCAGCATCATCAAGGCTTTCACCAATATTTATTTTACAAACATATGAAGATTACTTTTTCCTCAGATTTTTTTTTTTATGACAACTTGGGTTTTACTTGCAAAATATTCTCTTATGTCTCACAGGATAATAAATCTAATTGATCAGATGATCATCCTGGTAGATCATTCAACTATTTTAGTGCACTTATCCAATTCAGGTGTATGAGACGGGTTGAAGCCTTTCCCAGGAGTCACAGGGGGACACCAAGGACAGGTCGCCGGCTTGGCTAATTCACAAATCATTCATAATTCACACCCAGGGTCAATTTAGAATCACAAATTATTTACTACATCATATTTTATTATTATGTAGCGTCACTTGGGTGTTCCAAAAACGTTCACTTAGATGAGTTCATCTGTGAGACGAGACACAAACTGTGTGGCTCCTTTTAAATAAGTAGAACTGCTCTCAATCATTTCGTTGTATCAGACCACACTGAAGCCTTTGAAACCCTCTTTTTCACCTCTGTTGTTTTTAAGCTTCACATTCAACATAAATGTGATCTTTTCATCCTACTTTCAACCAGAACAGGATTGAGTATATTCCCTCAAATACAGATAATATTCCCTAAAGTCTCCCATATTGACAGGTTCAGACCGGATACATAACAAATGAGATCAGACAGTGTTTGGGTTGCTAACATAAAGACATGGGGGGGGGGAGGGCCTGGTAATTTCAGCAAGAAACTAATTACCTATTGATTTAATTTCTAACTAAAGGAAAGTTTATAGCTCACGGCCGGACACCAATCAATAGAAAATTCAATTTCCAGCCATGCCCTTTCATCCTGTTTATCTGTCTGTGCATGAGCAGCACTGCTTCTTTTTCCCCACTTGCACACAAAAGCACTTAAACACGCTGTCCTCCTGTTTCGCGTCACTGTTCTTCCACTGCTTACTCAGGGATGTAATTTACTTAATTCTTTTATTTCCTCTGTTTCTTGTTTAATTTGACTCTTATTTTAAACAGCTCATGTTCAAGGTCACCGTTTGGTGCTCTGGCAGCAGTCTGGCCAATAAATGTAAAATGAAAAGACAGAAGTGGATGAGAGACAACAATTAAAGCGTTATTATTTAGCAGACAGTACCACAATGAACTACAAAAACCGAAAGCTACTCAAATGAAACTCAAGAAACGCCGAGTTTACCTGAAGCATCGTGGGAAATACGAATATGGGCTGACCAATGCAGCAGATAGGGATCTTTATTAGTTACATTCTGTGCAACTCGGCAAATAGATAACTCACTGCGTCTTTGAGCGTTCAGACAATAACGTAGTTGAGGTAATAATGATTAACTTCCCGTTAAAACCCTGCATGACTCCATAGTCCTATTAAACAGCTGCTCTTTCTTAACAGCTCTCTCTTGTGAGGACCTGCTTTGATGAGTAAATAACTGCCTCCGTTTAACATATAACAAAAAACGCTGGAGGCAATGATACTTCAATAACTGCTGAAAACTGGTTTTTGGCACCACCGACAGTTGTCGCACTTTGAAACCTCTAAACTGTGAAAGGAAGCAGATTCGCGCTTAAACGTATCCATTCAGTTATGGTTCTCTGACTCTGATGTGCTAATTAGATATAATCCAGCCTCACTTCACATTCACCCTAATGAACACCTGTTTATTTTATTGTGAGTGCTGAAAAAAACTCATATTATTATAATAACCACTAATTTAACCTCTCTCCTCAAGCACTACCGCCCTCCACGCACTCTCACGCCACGCATAAATTATTCACTTTTGTATTTGTTGCACTCTCTCTTATCCCCGAAACACCTTATTACTCGCATGTCATTACCTCTGCCTCCTTCCTTCTTCGACAGCCTTAACCTGCACAGACGTAGCCATTGGGGCCTTTTCAAGTAGAACCTTTAAAATCTAACAGGAGCAATGAATCACTGGCTCCCATTGAGAAACTCCTAACGAAGCTGGCAAGAATCAAAAGTTCACTGTTGACCTTTAAAACGGTACAAACCTAACCCAAGGTGTCAAAGTTTGTAACCAAAAAAATACGGGTAGTCTAATCTGAAGCTTAACAATTATTAACATATCAATTTGATCATGAGTGAGGTTTTTTTTATTGTGACGCACAATATGCAGTTCAGACCAGTTAAACTTGAAATGTTTTGTCAAACTTTGATTTCCCAGGACAAAAATGAACTTTACCGAAAGTGTTTGACATTTTGGAAAATAAGTTTATTATCTTTTTTGCCCGTGGTTCAGATGAGAAGATCGATACAATTATAAAAGGTCTGCGCGTTATACGTGAAGCTGCAGCCAGCAGGTGATTAACTCGGCCTCGGCTTTTGTTTATAACCTTCGTGGAGGTTAATCATAAAACTGATGAATATTACAGCTGAGATACGTTCTCATGCAGCCCTGCGCAAACATTTGATAAAATCCATTTTTAATCAAGAGCTTCTTTAATCCATCTACAACGACCGCAGTTTATACTTCTATAGTTTTCTCTGGCTCACTCACTCGCTTCTTCGTGGCTGTTGCAAGGTCATGCTGCTAATATAAAGTGGGGCCTCCAGCTGTGCAATTTATACCCCAGCAATATACAGTACACTTATGTGTCATTACATGCAGTGCGCTGATACCCACAAAGCTGAATACGCTGATGGGTTTGTGCTGTGCCGCAAATGCTTGCGTATCCAACCACCACCATCAGATATAAGAAACCTCAAACACGAGATGAGTAGCCTAGTTACATTAATCATACACACGCATACTAAATAATCACCAAAGTATGACGCCAAAGCAATCCTCCCTAAAATCTAATGCTGTCAGATTTGGTGTTATTTTTATTTTTTTGAGAAGCTACAAACTCATTAGAGTTTTAATAAGGGTGATTTGGTAGCAGCAGGTTATGCAGGAGGCAGCAGGAAAGCTGATGGACTTGATTGGCCAATCATTTTTCTGGCACTCGAGACTATCTTAAATCTTGCCTATCCATCTGTTTCAATGGGCCCTCATGTGAGCTTGCAAAAAAATGGCAATCAGTGCGGTTTATTCAAGTCTTGGACAGGCTTCAAAGTGGCAGCACCAAGCTCTGAAAACGAGAGAATACAGTCCGTTTTAAATTGAATATCACCATCCCTGCCTTTGTTTACTATAAATGACTTGTGATGAAGGAGAAACTACCCACTCACTCACACCACAGTTATCATCTCGTGCCGTATTAATGCTGTACCAGTTGAAAGTAGATTTTACTGCAGTGAGCAACAGAAGCATCCTCAGTGATCTAACCTGGGATGATGAGGCGTTTACTGTCAACATCAGACACCATCTCCCCGGCAACCCAGTCCCGGATGATCAGACCCCAGTAGCAATTATCCAGGGATCTGCCTTCTTAATCCAAAGCCACCTTGTTTCTTTCTCTGAGGCTTCAGTAGCTCATCTAATTGACTTCCTCTAATCCTGTCCGACGATGCTCAGCAATGCAAAAGCTTTGCAGAGCAAATCCTACCTCCTTCAGCAGCTTTGCCTTTAGCATGGCTCACTTCTGGTACTCGGCACACGGCCTCTCTGCCAGTTCCAGCCTGCTCAATACCACATGCCAGTCACTGGCAGTGCTGAAGAGGCCAAATAAAACTTCAAACTGTAGATGAGGTTTCTCTCCAGCCCTTTGGTCTTTGGCTAATGGTGGCCCATCAGGGCTATGGCTACACTATTAGTGGTCATGATGAACAATAGTGTCCATCTCCAAAGGCAAGGTGTCCAGGAAGGAGTTCTTTCCAAAGCAAAGGGGACTGGAAGGTGTCTCACTCCTGCTGCAGACATGGAGGTTTGCTGGACTGACTAGGACATCATACACAGCTTGAACCAAGAACCTCAACCAGTCGCACTCTTGTTTCCACGTTAGACCATCAGGCAGACCTCACATCGATGCTAGTTTAATTTATAACACTAAGAAGTCAAATACTTCTGTTTCAAGCCATAATTGTGACCTAAATGTCAAAATAATTATGCTAACTAATACTGATAAATACTGCTAACGCAGCTGTCTAATGACTTTTGAGACCAATTTTCCCTAAATAATGTTTTTGACTAATAAACCTGCACTTTGGGCTCCTTAGTGTGTACTTCTTTAGTGTGGCTGTGTGAAAGTACCTGCCAAAACGTTTTCACAACCGTGCCATGTCTAGATGACAACGTAAACATGTTTTTTAAACAAAACTGCTCAACATTTTTTTGTTCCAGCTTCTGAAGCACAAGGAACTCTAAGAGCGCCGGGTTTTCCATGCAGACTAAAGCTTCCTGACGTGGTTTGTGGCAGTGAAGCACATGTAACGTGACATCTACACAGTGTGTGGAAATATGTAGATCAACTAGTAATGCAGCTTCATGTTTGTGCATCGGCTTTCTGTCAGACGAAAACTTCTGTTGTTTTTTTCCTTCTCATCTGTGCGTTTTCTTTTTTAAATCTTGATGGATGTTTTTTTAAGCATATCCCATCTCGCTGATAAATTCTCTTTGAGCATTCGACCTACGCATGCCTCCATCACTGCCGTTCGACACGCTGTTGGTTTTTTGGACTGTATGCAAGTGCATTTCCATAGCTTCTGTTTTGGTTGAGTTCCTATAATCCTTCTCTGTACGTAGCCTGAGAGCTAACAGATATAAATTATCATCATCAAACAGTCTTTGCATTAATTTATATTTATTTTTCAGGCCAAAAACACCCAAACCAAAAACAAGCAAGATTCAGTTAACTAGAAAGAAAAAAAGCTGAAGACTAAACCATCATAGAAATTATGATAGCAGGAGATCTAAACAGCAGACAACATGAGCCACTTCTGTGACAACCTCTCAGATAAAGTTCATTTCCATTGCTGTTTATATTATTTGTGCCCACCCTCCACAGGTGTCATTTTACAGCATTCAGTCCTACAGTCATTTTTCAGGGACCAGGCCCTGCTTCAGCAGAAACGCTCAGAAATAAGTAATGTGCCAGATTGAACACAAAAACTATGTGCTCATTTTTATCAAAATAGTAGCTTGGCTCAGTGCCTTGTTTTGACTTTGTGGTCTGCCAAGCTGAACAGACCAACAGAGAGGCTCTTCTAGTGATCAGAGGTGCAGATTCAGGTTGGATGTTGCAGCTGCAGAGCCTAAAACTCAAAAACTGCAGCAGCTTGAATTCTAGAGCACCACCAGATGTTTGGCCGACTAGAAGCGGCAGCCCACTGAGCTGTGAGTCGCTGCTTTGTGTCTTTATGAGGACTGTAATACTATAATTCCTTCCCAAACAGTGTAGGAGGCATCACACAGCACCCTGGCACTGTGCTAAAGAGAGAAAGGGCTACAGCTAAGCCTCCTGACCTCACTGAGTGGAAAAATCAACTCACGCCAAATCAGGAGGCAATCCTCAGCCTACATCAGAAAAGCCCGTGTTTTTTCAGACAAGTTTATCACCGATAATGGTTAAATTTAACAAAGAAATGTTGATTATCTCCCCTCAACACTGCCTTTCTTTCACGATTCTCAGGCTCGGCTTGATGGAAGAAAGGACTCAATGAACAAACAAGCACCGGGGACAAGGGAGATGATGAGTTTATGGTCGTGGATACGCGTATACCTTCATATCCACGACCACACAGCTCAGCGCCCCTCAATGACAAGTTCACTGATGGAGGCAATATCACCTTTATGAAACAAATGAGCCCCCGGCCATATTTGGCTGCTTGTTTTCCTGTCATCGTATAAATCTCTCTCTCCCGGTGTGTGTATTCCTTGTGACAGGTATTCCAGGGGGAGCAACAGGATAGCTAGAAATAAGATTTATTTCTGAGTCATCTTCAGAAAGGATAAAGCTGTTCGATTAAAGAAAACAGCAATAAATAAATAAATAAATACTGGGAAAGCCAAAAAGGCCAAACGCATCCCTGCCAGGTTATCCGTGTAAAACGAGAGCAGGTGCTTTAAAAAAATGAACGAATGCTTTAGATGTTGTAGCATTCGGATTATTCTGGCTGTATGACTGTGTCGAGCTGGGGATGTTATGAAATATTCCTCTCAGGCCGATGCTGCGGTTATTTATACAGAGAGAAATCTTTTAAGTAGGTCAACAATCGAATACGAGCGCATTCATTTTTGATTTGGTCTGACTGGAGCTGATGCGATTCGGCTTGAATCCGTGCCACGCGAAGCCGTTCAACATTTGTTTTGGCGTCCTTATTCTGAATGTGGCCGGAGCTCATGTGCAAATGAATGAAAACAATCAAGTGTCAGTGAAGACCCCCCCAAAAACCCCCCAAAACAAAACAAAAACCCCTTCAGCAGTAAATAAGGTGACTCTTATCAGATGTACATTTCACCAAGATTCAGCTTTACAAACATAAATTAACTTGACCTACATTTGATATTTTTTCTGCAAAGAGGAACATTCGAGTCACTGCTGCAAATACGAACATCTTTCATCTCATGCTGTCATAACTGCAAAGCGTGGAAACTTGTAAATACACTGCATATATGCAGAAAATCATCGTCTTCAAGCAGCTTCTAGGGAAAGTGGTCTCAGGGAGATGCCGTCTTAGTGAAAACACATTACCCACCTACAATAATCCACTGCTAAATCTTCTCACTTGGAGTCTCTGCCAAAAGATTATTGCACCATTTCTTTGTCTGCGATTCTCAAAACGGTCCACCGACTCAACCGGGCAACCTTTACAGTCATAATCTGACTCGCTCTCCAACTCTGAAGACTCCCAGCAGGCTTTTCCATCCAGAGAACAATTTATACCAACTTAATACCTGCCAGTCAAATGCATTTCCCTTTAGGAACGAGTAGGAAACACCAGCTGCCAGACAGACCGGTGATTATTAATTAAATCTGTCAAAGTTAAGAGCTTTATTCAGACTTTATGTCTATCATTTCATTACAAACACATTTGTCAGAGGAATGGGGATCTATATAGGACATTCAATGACAATGGACTGCGTCTGCAACCTGATGAAATCCACCCCTCCATTTATGAATGAGATTTGTGTAGAAAGCGAGTGACACTGCTCTGTCTCCACAGACACTGAATAAAATAATTACACTCCATTGAAGAAATAACCTGTTTCTCAAGTGTAAGATGAGATGAACACCACTCAGGTTGTTTCCTAACAGCTGGCTGGAGCGACATATTTAAAGAGCAGACAGGAGAGTGGTGTAACCCTGTCCTCCTAGAGTGATTAAGTGCATTTCCCATTTACTGCTTGTTTCTAGGCAAAGTGGTGCCAGTCTTAGTATCGTAACTTAGAAGCTATGAAAAGTCATGGGAAGATTAAAAACTTATCACACATGAAAACACCCAGATCAAAATTATTATATGATTATATAACTTTATAGTTTTTGCTTTGAGGATTGCAAAAAGTTTTGTTTGCACGTACTCTAGGTACAACGTTCACAGACTTTGTACTCACTGCCGCTGCACTGACATAACAATCAACTGTAGTGCGCTATAAAGTCTGGACCTCCCGGATTTAACTAGAGAGCAAGAAGTCATTGTAACTAAGGCTAGGGTGCAAATTGGCTTCTTGGTGTAAAAATACATTTCCCTTTACACGGAATATCAATGGTCTGTTGTACTGCTAAAAAACGTGGCATTAATATATATTTTATATCAAGTTACACATGATATGTTGAATGTCTACAAGGTATGGCACATATAACAGATTTATTTGCCATCAAATGGGCATATTTTTGTAAATGTCAGCCAGTTGTTCCCCTGCAGACATGGAGTGGCACACTGCCTTAGAAAAACTGCATTTTTGTTACTATAATCGTTATCCTGCAAACGATCAGTGCATTTGTCTCTCGGGTGCAATACCTCTCATCTTGCTCATGTTTAAAGAGCGAGCAGCTCATGGATCAAATGTTATTGCTGGAGCCTTCCCGTGGTGACAGAATGACCCTGACATCTATTAGCACAAGTAAAGGTTTTATCCTCTAAGAGGCTCATGAGGGGACAAAAAGACATTTTCAATGCAGGCTGTAGCTTTACCTATGGGAGCCATGAAGCATAAAAGGAAAGAGAGAAAACGTAGAAAGACAGAAGTCTCAGAGGTTGATCAGAAAGGCGGCTCTGATTATGGCGATGTGATGAGAACGAGGCAGGTCATCTATCAGCTGCTTACACTCCTGTGCATGTCTACCTACTCTGTCAATCTCCACCTTCAAATACAGCTCACCTCACTGTCATCTTCTTGTCTACAAGTGTGCTCCCTTTTCTCTGTGATGGACCCAGGCTGTACATCTTCTATTCAAATTTTTCTCATTTGTATGTGCTTTGCTCACCTTTGATATATTGCTGGACCGGCTTGCTGAAGGACCCAAAGGCTTTTCATTCTGTAAAAGATAGAACGACAGCTCCAGTAAGTGAAAAACATTCAGAAACACAAAAATGCCATCCAGTCCATGCATGCACTCTACATACTAAAATCAGACAACAAAGTGAAAAGCTGCCTGACAGAAATATGTGAAATGATAGCATTATCATGGTAATGTTAGCATTAGCAATATTTACACTGCTCACCGGGTTAGCTTAGTATGCTAACCTTTGACAATTTGTACTAAGCACGTCGTTCAGCATAAAACTTGAAGGTATCCGAATATTGTTAACTAAAAAGTTTTCAAAGGATACATAGGGCTGAAATGCTAAGTCCATCATTACTGCTTCCATAGGAATTAAGAGGGTATGTAGCAGCTAGGTGCTGCTAACTAACTGCATGTGATAATCAGTTCTGAATTCCTCCAAAAATGCAGAAGTTCAGAAGTTTCCTAGTGAACATTCCAGCAAATTCTCCCAATTGTCAGACTACACAGCATTAAGAGAAATCGCAAAAATCCCAAAAGCAAAATGTTAAATGTTATGTTCATGACAGTACAATAAGACAAAAAAATCCAAGTATAACTTGTTTGGAAGGTTTTGCATGTTTAAAGCCTCTTCTCTCTAAAAAGAACATAGCAGCATGGTGTAGGTTTGCAAAACTGCACCTGAACAAACCACAAGATTTCTGGAACAATGTCCTTTGGACAAAAACCAAAACCAAAGTAGAAATATTTAGGCGTAATGCACAGCACCATGACCAAAGACATCATAGCAACATGTTGAATGTGACCTGGGGACTGGAAGGCCCCCGGGTCACCATGAACTTCTCTATAAACCAAACTATTCTAGAGTCAAATGTGAGGCCATCTGTCCGGCAGCTAAACTTGGCCAAAATTGGGTCAAACAGGAAAGCAGCAGCAAATCTACTACAGCACGACTGAAAAACAAAGGAAGCAGTGCTGCACAGATCCAGTAAGTCCAGATCTCAACCTCATTAAAATATTGTGGTGGGACCTTAAGAGAGCTCTAAAGAGAGAGAGCTGTACCTGCAAATCTTAAGGAGCTGAACCAACATGGAACAGAACAGTGAGCCAGAAGCCAGAAGATTATTGTTATTATTATTATTGGTAAAGGTGGTTGCACAGGCCACTGAATCATGGAGTGTACTTGTTTTTTCAGATGACTACATAAAGAAAATTTTCAAAAAGCTCTGTAACATGACTGTTGTTCAATCTGGGTGAACGCAGACCAGCAGAACAACACTACCGTTTCTACAGGCATGCTGCTAGGGCGTCTTGAAAATAACCCCCTCAAATGTATGATAAAATAAATGAAAAAACTCAAATACGGAAGGATCAACTAGGCCCGATTCTTGGTCCTTCTCAGTGTAATGCACTACATTTCTTAGCATCTCAAGGGCCTGCAAGCATGTGCTGTTTGGCATTTTAAGTTGGTAAATCTAGTTTCTCTGGCACAAGACAAAAGGAGGACAAGCCGATTGTATAACGCACCCATCCAAACTCCAAATCAAATTCAGTCACAATATTTGTATCATTACCCAGCGAGCAAAAACAGGCAAATATTTCCAGCGTTCAGCATAGTCAAGTTTTATAATGATCCTCGAGTCGCACTAAGTGTTCTCGGCTTGCATCAGAGACCGAGACAAACAGCCGCTGGGGCGCTGTGCTGCATTCAGTGCTGTTATTAAGGCTGGGCATGGTTCCTTAATGAGTAATCAATCATAGTTACATAACATCCAAGTTCACACCAGGTCTGACAGGGCTGTGTATGAGTTGGACACAAACAAATCTTTGCAAAGAGAAACCAGCTCTGTGGGGAGAGTTTTTCAAATTTATGAAGACATGAAAGTACGGCCCGATTAAACTGTTGAGGCGTAAAAATTGGCTATATTAGCCCCCGCTGAATTCTGCCTCCTCTTCCTGCACGCTGTAGACCACACATTGTGCGCTCAGAGACCCTTAAACAAGCCGATCCCCAGTGGTGATTAGTGCAACGTGACCAAAATGTAATGTGTCAATGAGTTAATTAGATAAACTGTTAACTCTTAACTCTCCTGCACTTATAGAACACATTTTAAAATGTGTTGCTTTACAGATGACTTCAGAGAGCTTTTCTCATTAATCTATTTATAGGTTTCGGATTCGCTCAAAGACACTTCAGCATGTGGAGACAACATGAATCAAACCACCATATCTGCGGTTAGCTGACAATCCACTCACTCTCCTGTGAGTACCAAGCATCCCTGACATTTAATACTGCTTTATTCACCTTCTTACCAAGTATGTTTTGTACTTATGTTTGCTTAAGTGAAAAAATTTCTACTTGTTTCAAGTCGATTTTCTTCTCAGTAGCATTCTTGTTCAATTCTTTAAGAGTTTGTTTTAAGAACAAAAGTTAAGTTTGGAGGATTTTCTTTAAGAGAGAGGGAGATCCAAAGAAAAAAAAGCCAGAAAGTAATCACATCAAATAATTTACAACAACCACTTTCTTGCTCTTTTAAGGCATTAAACAGCAAGGTAGCATCAGTCAGGGGACCCTTAAAATTAGAGTGACAAGAGAAAAGCGTACACCTAAAATGTAATTTTTACTATTCATTTGGTGGATTTTTCTCCCACTAATTTAACCTCCTAGGACCTGGCGTCCACATATGTGGACATCACATTTTGGGTTATTTAGACTAAAATACTCAATTTTGCTCTACATGGGCCTGATATCCACTTACGAGGACATTATACTGCTACTGTTCTATCAACATTTTAAACGAATGTCTTCATATGTAGCTCTCATTTTTCTTAAAAACAAAAATAAGGTAAAAAATTATTTGTTTTTACATTCATCAGGCCCCAATCAGCCCAAATATCAAAGAGAAATTAAAAATGCATGCTGTGGAAGAGTTCGGGTCTTAGGAGGTTAAAGAACATGGTGTATTTTTGAGTGTATTTAGGCCCCAGGGCCTTTTGGGAGTGCCTTCCCATTTTCCTACACACACGCACACAGAAAAGCAGTATTTGTTTTTGGAGATATAAACACTGGGAACTTTTATTTTGCTAATAAGTATCAGCAGCCGAAGTGTTATCTCCACCATTTTTTGCCAAAACAAGCCTACACCCACACCGCACCACTAACAGACTCTACAATATGTTACAGTTTCTAATTACTTAAGTGCTTGACGTGTCCTAGCTGTGACTAGTTGCCATAGTGACTGAGGACCGTTGTATGTCCCGAGTCTCAATCACTTGCTGCATCTCCCCGCCTCCTTATATTTCCGTTCATGTAAACATAAGATAAAACACGAAGGATACTTGCAACACACCCACCACCTAACGCAGACCTTCCTTTCCTTCTCCCGTATTTTCCATGTTTACGTGGCAACTTGGATATCGTTTCTTAGCTAAAACTATGTGATTAAAATCTCTTAACTAGTAGAGTTTGGACAATGCACTCATATGCAGGTGTAAAAATTCCTGACCTTTAAAGTACTGTCCTACTGTCTTGTGGTCTTTTGTGGAGCAAAGTGCTGCAGCAGCAGTGAATGCAACTGAAGAGGAGGCAGCGTTGACATCTCGTGTCACTGTTTGTTGACTCAAGCGTCAAAGTTGCGGTGATTATCTCCAATCTCAAAATGCTTTTATCTCAAGTTTAAATGGGAACTCCTCCAGTATGATGCACTTCCTGTTTTATATTGCCACATAACTTGAAGCACTTGACACACAACAAAAAGTACAGCGATTACATGAAAACATGGTGAAAAATGAAAAAACATCTAATTACAAAAATGTACTTTTGCAGATCTAAATGCATGAAGAACCAAGATGGTCTCTTGCTGTGCTAGTGGATTAAGGTGAAGCAGTTCCTCCCCATTTCCATGTCATTACTTCTTCAGTGCATTCAACACAATGGCACAAAATGGCAAATACAGCTCTCAATGGGCGCAATTTGTTCAGCAAATCAATTGTCAAATAGTCGAGGAGCATAAAAATTCATTTTTTCCTTCCAGGAGATGACAGTGAGGGATAAAGGGAACAGCAGACTAAAAGAACAAATTGATGATCCTTGCCCTTAATCCTTCCTTCTTGGTTAAAAAAAAGCAGGAGAAAGCGATAACAAGAGCACATCCCCAGACTGAGGGGTTCTGGAAATAACAAGGCCACAAATGGACTCATGGCTTTTATAGACAGCAGTGATTAGAGCAGACAAGCTGAATACAGATGACAAAAGAAGAGACGGGAAATACATCTTCATTTGTCGTCTCGTTTAAGCACAGGTTACAGTTAAAACCCTGCACTGCCTAACTGTCTTTCCTACAGTACAAGGTCTGCGAGTCACCTTCACTGCCACGTCTGTAGACTATAAAGGGTCTGCTTCTCTAAGCTCATGCATAATTCTGATAAAGGAGAGCTCAGGTTTCACAGTCCACTGTGCCTGTCCTTCTCCACCTCCTCTGTGGGTCTGTTAGCAGCTCCAGTCTTTGATAACACAACTTTCATACTGGACTCTGAAGACTCTGGCTTGTAATAGAAGAAGCTTAAGAGAGTACAGAGGAGGAGAGGTCATATTCGGGGGGATCACTGTGTTTCCAAGGGTCTGTTCTTAGCCCACAGAGAGAAGGGCTCAGCTCACTTTTATGGAAGAATCTCAAGAAGATAAGACTTGTGAATTTAACCCAGACTCTCTCCAAGTTCCTTTCATCACCAGAAGCCATTTGAACTTGTCAAAGATTGTTTCTTTGTTCAGTTTTCACCAGTAAAAAAAAAAAAAAAAAAAAAAAAAATCACCCATCAACAATTTGTTTAGATCATCATTATATACACCTCTATTTTTTAGTAGGGCAAACAAACGTAATATGAAACATTTAGCCTTGTTAATCACATTACAGGTTTTGAAACTGAAATTGCGATCTATACTTAAAACCTAGCAATGAACCAAATTGTCGATTAGAAACATCAGCAACAACTTGCAGCCAGTTTTTACAAAAGTCAGTTTTTGAGAGCCCACCAAGCCTGCAGCTAACTCATTTTCAAGCATCTATCCCAGTTTTTCCAAATTCAAGATGATGCCTTTTAATGTCTTGTTTAACCCAAACTTTCATTACTGATGCACAACCAGAGAATAATTAAATGTGGATGGAATAAATGTAAAAAGCTTTGAATCGTGTGCTGTTGGAGGACAGATAGTGGTAAGAGCAAAACTGTCCAAACAGCCCTCCAGTAAATGTCTGATTTTCTACTGAAATGCTGTTTTAGAGAAGTTAATCTTGCTAACAGCTGCTTCCGTCAGCTTTCCGCATCATTTCTCGCCATTGTCGCACCAGAATAAAGATAGGTCTTGTGTTTGAGGTCAACAGCTTCTCAGAATACAAACCTGAGACTTACAGTCAGCAGGACTGTTTAAAGCACCATCTGCTCTTTGCCTGAACCAGCAGCTGCATCAGTCTCAGTATCGACATGAAGCAGGGTTTAACACACGAGGTCACCAGTGAGAGCTGCTTGTCAAGTTTGCCATCCCACACTTTTGCACATTTTAAAATACTTCGAAAATAAATAAATAAAAGAAGGTACTTTAAGTGCTGAAAAAATGCTGCTTCTTTTATTTAGGATGATTTTTAACACTTTTTCACTGCAAATCAATGTGAAAGTACAATTCACTCTTCTCAGTCTGTGTGTATTATTTGTTGTTGCCCTCTCAAACGTTTGACTTCACCCACTTAAGATTCTTTCAACGGTTCACAGAGGACATGCCTGGACATGCTGCATCTCTGATCCATGGAAAGCACGATAGTAATGGCGGCTCACGTTTGGCAAAGGCACTAGAATTTATTTTACGTCTTTCTTCAGAAAAAGGAAACACTGGTGTTGCTTACTCACAGTAAGTCATTCAACTTCTATTATCAGAGCAAAATAAACCGTTCATCATCATTACCAGCAACATCTCCTGCCTGGAATAGTTTAATCATTTCCAGCTTTCAACGCTTTCAACTTCCTTAGAGACAAAAACAGAACAACAAAGACGACTATAATGACAAATGATCAGGTTCAACAACAGAATCACAATGGGGGGTTTTCAGGGAGGGGGGAATAAACACCTTCATTAGGGTGTCAGTTGAAGGATAATTGGGAAGAGTAAAAATGGATGTGGGGCATTTTAATAGTCACCTTGAGAAATGGGCCCAGTCAAAAAAACCCACCTTTGTTCAAAAATGACTTATAAATACAAAACATCTCAAACAAAACCTTAAACTTAATTCATTAGAAGGGTTAGCTCTCTCTGCCCTGTGCAAATAAAGCAGCTTTTTTTTTGCCAACGTAACAATAAAGAGTTGTAGTACCTCTTTATCATCTCCTGCTACAAATTGCTGACATTGTAACAAGATGAGGGGGGAGGAGGAGGAAAAGACATAAAAAGTAAGAAGCAGAGGAAGCAAATGAATGATTGCTATCAGACAGTGGTAATAAGGTGACTGTCGAAGGAATTAAATCAGCAAAATTAATGGACAGATGTACGTGTGTGTGTGCATGTGTGGCGGTTCTTTTTTCTTCCTCTCTCGTTCATTCTCTGTAAATTCATTACAACTCTACACGACCTCTGCAGGCTGCTGAACTCTTCGATTCAATAGAAGATGTATCATTCGCTAATCACCACAGCTGAATGACCCACAACTCAGCTACGCCTCTGAAAGCTTAAACAACCACAGCGCTGCAAGCCATAGCTTTGACTTTTCCCTGTGCATGCTGTGTGTTCCCCCCTCTGCAGCAAACAAACAATACCTACAACCAACTAGAAACCTATTGATTTGCCCCAAACTGCAGTTACTTTAAAGCCCATTTGAGTCTGTCTCCAAAAGCTAAATCCCAATTTGTCTTTTTGTTAGTACCATTGTCTCCATGCTACATCATAACAGGTCTCACTGGTAATAGGACTACTGCTAATCTTGTAGACCTTCGCTCTCACCCTTGCTGGGATGCTTGTGTCACAAATAACCCCTGACACTCATTTCGACCCACTCCACCCTGACTGCACTTTCTTCTTCACCTGTCCGCTGCTTTGGATGGTTGACCCCAGGTATTTAAACTCATCTGCTTTCACTACCTCTACTCACTGTTACACCTGTCTCCCTCTCATTCATGCACCTGTTTTCTGTCTTGCTTCTACAGACTTTCGTTCCTCTTCTCTCCAGACTCTCTTCCACCTGCTCCCTACTCTCACTATAGATCACAACGTCATCTGCAAACATCATAATCCACAGAGAGTCCTGGCTGACCTCATCTGTCAACTTGTCCACCATCACTCCAAACAGGAAGCGGCTCTGATGTAATCCCACCCCTCCCTCGGACCCTTCCACCTGTCACTTCTCCTGCACAGCCCTCACACACATCCACTCCAGACTTCCTCATAAAGTGACACGGTTCCTCTCTTGGCTCTCCTATCAAACACTTTCGTTAATTCCACAAAGACACAGTGACCTTTTTTATACTTCTCCATCAGCACTCTACAGCCTTCAGAGAGTTCCATTAGTACAAAAAGGTGCATGAATATAAATTCCTTTAAAGTAATTCAACACATGGCAGAACATACTCCATTCAGAATCCAATCCATTACAATGTTGCCTTCCTACAACCACATTATTTGACCAGTTCAATACTGTAAATAATCCTTAAAGTCTTTAATCTCAAGGGTCAAAATCTGAAATGGTGTATTTGTTTGTGTTTTAGCAGATAAACCCTGGTGGGTGTTATGGATTTAAAAAGGCAAAAAAAAGAAGAAGCATAAACAGACGAAATTAAATAAAAGCTGTGTGCATGCACACTTACATTACCCACACAATTCACACAAAATGTGTTACTATTCAATTTTCACATTTAAGTCTTCTGTACGTTGCATACTTGCAGAGAAGGCTGAAAACATGACCAGGCTGTTAAAGCTCCTGCAGCGTACACCCACACATGTACTCTGATCACCCAGAACAACTGAAAACAGCACTTTATATTTCATCTGCAGAAAAAACCCTAATTTTACACATTTACTGCACTAGAATTCCGAATCTTAAATTTTTATCATGGAAAGTTGTGCTTCCATGACACTTTCATGGACTTTCAGGTTTGTTTGCTGTTCTTGTTACAGTTTTCACTTTGCCTTTAACAATGTGATATCCCATTGCTGATTATAATTATTTTTTAAAATACAATTATTGACATAATGATAATATTACATATTAGCACGACAGCACTTTGGGATACAGCCGCTCTACCTCCTTTCATTCCTACTTTGAGTGTGCATTTGAGTGTGCACACACACAAACAAAACCCCGACACAATAAAGTTAAACATCAACATGAGTGACAGTAATATTATATGTTATTTTTATATATTTTTTGTACTACTTGTAGCATTTTTTGTGTTCTGGTTTTAAGCAAAACAGGATTCAATCACATGAACATCTGCATCGTAGGTTCCTCCTTCAATGAAGACTAAGGTTTAAAAAATAGGTTATGAAAGTGACTTCTGAGGAAGTAAAGTTTTGCAGACTAAAGGCACAAATGCACACACGCGCACACGCATGTACACACACGAGCACACACACAGTTTTTAGTTGAATCATGGTGGTGCTTTCTTCTTTTGTTTTTGAACGCACAAGCTGCAGACAAAAAGGCACAAGATCTTCTTTCCGAACGCAAATAATAAAACGAGATCACATAAAAATCACATAAACCAAATGCCATCAATATCAAAGATTCCATTATCAAGACACTCGTAGCCTGGAAGTACAGCTGGGGCGCACAAGTGTGCGCACAGGACAGACTGGAGATAAAGGGATATCCGAGTAAACACCCGCTCTTCATTCGCTCCTCTGTTGTTGAGATTGTAGTCACACGTCATCACAATATCAAGTATCCACAAGAAAGAGTGCCATCGAGGGAGGAAGCTGGCTTTCATATGGTTTCCTGTCCTGTCAGTGTCCAGTGGCCACTTAAAAGGGAAATACAGGCTGACTCTGAGGGGGCAGCTGTGCAGAAGAGCAGAACCAGATGAGCCAACACAACTATGCGCAGTACCAACCATTAATGGAGAGCTCGGCTGACCACAGAAGTTCCAGCAAACCTACAATAACTGTGTCCAGGAGGGGGGAAAGAGGCATGATATACAAAGGAGGTCATGCACTTTAGAAAAATAGGTGGCAAATTGAACAAATTACAGATTTTTAGGTGCAGCTTTCTGCAAGATTTATCCTTAAATTGGATGCTGTAGACTTTTCTGTAGAGGAGGAAATGATTAATCAAATGGCAGCCCTAAAGTGTCGTTGCTCAGCATCAGTGTGTGTCTCTATGCACTCGTGTAGGCGTTTAAAAAAAAAAAAACACTGTGGAGATGTCATGAGAAGGAGACAAACCCCCCACTCCACAGACTGTATCTGTGCATTAATCGACAGCTTTCACGCCTCTGTGTGCGTTATGTCTGAGCTCTCATCAGACGTACGTGAGCTTGTGGTTTTCCCTTCTTCCGCCTCTTTTGTCCTGTCTGTCCCCCATCTTCTTTCATCTTAAGCATAATTATATCAGTATGTCCAAGCATGAGAGACAGTGACCATCACATGCAATGCAGTACTGCGTGGACGGTGGCCTATTCTATAGTCAATATAAAATTCACCAACAATGAAGCACCACAAGTTGGTTCTATAGTAGCTGCATGACAAAGTGAAAGCGATGTATGACCCGGGCCCGACTGCTCTGAGAAAGCATCAAAAGGTCCAAAGATACGGTGAAATATTTTTGTCACTCTACATGAAAGCCACATTTCCTCATTAGCTGCACTTGGGCGTGCACTCTCCTACATGACACAAGTCATTATTTATAACTTGCGTGAAAAAGTCAAGCTACAGATAATTAGTTCAGCGGAGTGCCTCCTAACTAGCTGCATTATTAGTGTTTGAACCCTTGGTCCCCTTGTGATAAAATCATTACACTGGCAGGCTCACAGAGACAAGCAGGAGAGGAAGGAGAGAAATGCTGACCGTGAGTCATCACATCAGTGAACTTTCAGTTTCAAAAGGGAACTCGCAGACTCTATTACTGGCACTCAGTTTAAAAAAACAACAACAAACAACAACCAAAAACCGGAAAGAGAGGCCAACATGAAGTTCAAACACGTCTTTTCTTTATAGCTGGCAGCATTTAGCAGCTGCTCAGAGAAGCTTTAGCACCCCCCTTTTTTTGGGAAAATCTTTTAGTATGTAGCGTGAAGAGTAACAATGGCATAAACGCGCAGCTCTCAGTTCTGCCGAATATTAAAACCGCACTTGTGGGTTTTCAAAAAGGAGACTTTTTTAAGGGGAAACAAGAAGCAGAAGTGGAAAAGAAAGCAGCAAACACAGGTCCTGGTGCAAAATACTTCGCAAAATAAATTGTCAAAAGAGCACTGGGAAGGTACCCTGAAACTCCTGCAGCCTGTGCATCACTATCCTCTCCTTTCTCGGCCTCATCACCTTTTTGGCTCCTCTTCCTGATTTCTCCCTTCATCTCCCCTCTAGAGCAGGTTTTAAGCCCTGCCATGACATGTGACTGCACTAATCTCCCCATCACCCCCGTTACCAGCTGGCGATTTGACACAAAGCTTTGCGATTTGGTGCATCAGTCGATGATGTGATATGCCAAGCCACTGACTAACAGGGAAAATACATATTTAGATGTCAGACTTCTCTGCCGCTGAGACCTTGTGCGTTTATCTGGAGCAACTGTGTTTAACTATTAGTAAACACTCACAACAGCACAGGCTATTTTTTGCACTTACAGTTAAATGACAGAGCACATGAACAAAGACAGGGCTTAGTTTACAGTGTCCTGTACTTTGGCCGCCTGTTATCAAACACGATGACAGCACTCAAACTGAAAACAGTTTGAGGGAAGTTATATACAGTATGTCTGCGCACCCCTACTCATCCTGAACAAAAGGTCACCGGTATAAGAGAATGTGGGTCAACCGTTCACGCAGAGGAGATGGCGGATGCTCCCCTATAAAGACCAAAAAAAACCAAAACAAAAAGATGCATGTGGGTACATGCACCGAATACAAACATGCAAACAGGATCCCTCAGCGAGAGAGAACAAAGTAAACAAAAGACACAAAAGGAGGGCAAAACAAATGTAATGTACTCTCTCACACACACACACAGCCATAACAACCACCATCACAGTGATAGATGGCTGTCTCTGTTCATTTTAGTCTTCATTCCTTTCTCTGACACATACGCATGCACGTAAAGAGACACATTCCTGGCAACTCTTTCATCACTCGGCGACTGCAGTGGAAAGAAGGCCTCAGCATAGCAAGCAGTGATATGGAGACCACAGTGAGCCTCACTTCCTGTTTATTATCACGATCTTTTCTCTGAATGAAGCCTCATACAGGATCATTTACTGTACAGACGTACACACGATGAAAGCAACGTTTCTGACAGGCTCTATCTGCATTCGTCCCCGAGCGGGAGCAGCAGCAGTGTAAATAAACAAGAACAACAATGACATCAGTACAACTCACAAACAAAAGCAACACAAATACACACGGCAGCAACATCACCAAGAGGAAGAATCTGTACCTGAATCTTCATCTTCCAACAGGAATTCATGTCTGGATCCTGGAGTCACCTCACCCTTAGTCACACACACATAAACTCATCCACCCACACACACACGCGCGCGCACACACACACTCACCCTCTCACACTGACAATGGCCGTTCAGGGAGGTTGCATGCCCCCTCTATAAATCCCTGAGGTGAGCTGAGACCGAGAGAGACACCGAGAGAGAGAGACAGCCGAGCCAATGCGGAAGTAACAATGTCAGCCGTCGCCGTGGCGACTGGAGCTACCTCAGCAGAGCGCAGAAACAAAGACAGACACAGGAAAAGATAGAGAGAGAGACGTCAGAGGGAGGGAGAATAAGTGGCTGCCCTACATTTCTTTAAACAGACACACACACACACAAGCACACACATGCATATACAAACACAGAGGCTGAGCTGCTACCGACGCTGCTGCTGGCTTGTCCAGGCTTGCTCGCCCTCTCCCACACACACAAACACACACACAGAGTCAATCTGATACTGTAATCCCATTGGCTGAGCCACCACTTCCTCCAGCTGATCTTGATGACCAACGGGGGGAGGGGCAAATGTTGTTCAATCATTCAAGAGAGGGAGGGTGGTGCCCTTTAAATAGACTCCCTCTGCTCGGTACACTGAGCTTAACCTAAAAGCACCTCCCTCTAACCCTACTTAAGCTTGTCCTACACCAACAAACACACACACACACACACACACACACACACACACAC
>NW_024582368.1:732440-753753 GCF_018398535.1 Haplochromis burtoni | reverse complement strand
ACACACACACACACACACACACACACACACACACACACACACACACACACACACACACACACACACACACAGAGCCTCCTCCTTCTCAGTCCATTACTGTTTTAAGACAAAGAGTTAGCCACCAAACCTGTTTTAAGCCACTGTCACTGTCCACCAATCCGAGAGGCCCTTACTGCCGTCTCTCCACCAATCCCCGGCTGGCAGCAAGGGATGCAAGGTGGAGCAGAAATGACAGAGGGTAATTTATTACACACATCCTCACAGCTACATTCAAGGACAAAGCTACAGTATAGCAGAATCACCCAAATAAATACTAGGACAAAGGGGATGAAACATAATAATAAACACACCTATTAAACCTTAAATACAGCCACGACTGACAACAGAACTGGTAGTTGTGGTGGTGGTGTTGGGGGGGGGTGCAAGCAATTGAAGCATGCAAACATCCCGTGTCTGCCACCAGCAGATCACATCCTGCATGTACAGCAAAAAGTCCCACAGGGCCCATAAAATTTGACTGTGGGTCACTCTGGAGTATAAATCCCTGCTTCATATAACCTTAACTTAACCTGCCTTAACAGTCTCACCTTCCCTCAGGGGATCAATATTGATTAAAGTGTTGCTAAATCGACCTTTTCTGGACTTGTACCTTGCAGGCTCAACAACCTCAGAGCCCACTTAATGAGAATGAATGATTTTAAAGCTGCGTTATAAGTTATCTGCTGTGTACAGAGGCATGTAGATAATGTATTATTTGACTTGTCTTATAGCTTTTGTTGAGCTCTATCGTTCAACTCATTTATTATTCTAAAACTGTGTTGTAACAAAGTACAAATACTTCATTACTGTACTTAGAATTTTCAGGTATATGTAACGTTTTAACACAAATGTCTGTACTTTCCATTCCTCACATTTTCAAAACAGGCTCGTTACTTTAGGTTTAATGCATTTGAGTGTAGTTCTGGTTTTCCAGCACTACACGCTTCGAACATCAAACCAATTATAGTCTAAATGGAGGAAAGAATAACATTCAAAAAAATGATCTTACGGGTGTATTCATCACTGGTGCTTGAAAGTTTCCAGTTTTCTGTTTTCTGGAAACTTGAAACTTAAATGTCGTCTTTAAAGCCTTTTGGTTTCACTTCTGTTCTTTAAACATTGATGAGCCACTTCAACCAGTCTTAGGGTTCCTCCACCTGCTGAATCCCACTTTAATGATTAAACAGTTTTTTAAATAAAAATAAAAAAATCAAAATTTTGCCCATGTAATAGTTTTTAATACATTAATATAAGGTTCAGTTAGCGCTGCACAAAGCTATAAGAAAGGTCCTTTTCTCAGTCACCACGGATGACGCACTAGACTTACTGTACTATGTAAAGAAAGGCCAGGTCCTTTGGATTGCATAACAAGCTAAGCGGCACTTTACCTTATTTGAGTAACACTGCTTAAACAGCTTTGGCGTCGCAATAGTCTTAGAGCAGAGTTGCTGGTCCCACTCATGAACTTTGCCCAGTCAACGCAACAGAGATTTTAACAACTGAACAACAACAGCCACATCGCAGCCATGCATCACACTTTGAGTGGAAAATAAATTTACTCAAGAATAGATCAGTTTACCTGAACTTTAATAATTTGCTTCTACCGTCATTAATATTAATTTTAGATATTAGACATTAGAATAATTACACTCTGAGATTTGAATATTAAACAAGAAATAAAATACAATTAGTAATAAAATATAATTTTCTATGTATTCCTTAGTTATTTGTTTACTTGTTTATGCCCTCTGTGGCATTCAAAAAACAAAAAACTAGCGTTACCAACAGCACCCTCTGGTGGACAAAATATGCAACAACATTGATAACATAGGTAAAGGGTGTTTCTTCCATCTCTTCTTTACTGTTTAAATCTTCATTTATCTTTCATTATAAATGCCAATACATATACATATAATATAATTTATCTAATAACAGCCCACCGATAAATTAGTCAGGCTCTAGTCAATATTAAAAGACTAAATAAACAGTACATAAATTACTATGTAGTATTGCTAGATATTCTGAAAGAGGTAAACTTTCTGAGAAGTGATTTTCAGTATATTATTAACATCTATTATTCTTCTGAAAGTAGGACTTTTACTTAAATCTGTAAGCAGTACTTACTAAGTTTAACTTCCTCTATAACTGCTGATGTTTTCTTGAGGTCTGCTGACACAGATTTCCGAGACAAAAAGACAAATACTCCGTATCCCTCAGGTTTACAATAAATAATGATTCCACATCATGTGGCACCTATTAGATCATTTTCTTGTGAAATACCACGAGGCCAAAAATTGTACAAAATAATGCAACTATAGTCAAAATAATGAGGAAAACTATGTGATGTGGTTTAAACGCGTATATCAAATGAGCATTCCCACTTTACCAAATCTTTTAAGTTTTCCACTGAAAGTGAGATTTGATCATGCCACATTCTCTCGAGTACATCAAAGCAGAATAAAAAGTACAAACCAGCAAAACAGGAGCAAGCACAAACCACCGCAGTCTCTAAACGAACACTACGAAATTGGATTTCCCCAAGTGAGGAGGTTTGTATAATGAACTCCTGAATCCATTCAGCGGGGCACAGTTTCTAAAGGTAAAGACGATGCATCGAATTTACAGCACATTATCACAATGTCGCCAGTCTTGTCACTCCAGCAACGGTAATCTTTGCAAGTTTCACGACAAGCTCATATTATTTAATCTTGGAGGGGGGAAAAAAAGCAAGACAAAGACGAAAAGATCAGAAAGCCAATACAAGAACCATCAGCTGTCAGATGATGCAAGTGCAGCTTTTTCTGGTCAGTCAGCCAGCAGCTCTACGCATTAACATAACATGATGAGGTGAAGATCTCTCAGCACAGGTGTCAATAAATATCGATCGCAAATTGCTGATAATTACACTTTAATAGCAGTTCAGGGCATTCGACCCCACTGTTGCACTCCACAACGTCGTTTACCTCTATATCACCAAAGCCTCTTCAAATGTGATTGGTCAATAGAATTTATGGTAGAAACAACTGCATCATAAACCCTTTCACAGAGGCTACAGGTTGGATGGAGAGGGCATACAAAAGTGAGAGACACAAGGCAAATATTCGAGAGTTGGATGAGGGGGTGAGGTTTAAGGGAAAATGTGAAGGGACGGAGAGAGACGGAAAGCGGAAAGAGAACTTTTGACAGGCTGATTTCTACAGAGGGAGAAACATGTCAGATATCCTGCTGGGTGTGAAATTGAGCTGTAATAGCCTTTTCACTTCATATTCAAATACAGTCATGCATACTGATAACTACAACTCTACAGCTTGTATGTCTGCAGCATCAATCAAATCTACCTCCAATTAAGAGAACGGGACGAGGGGAAGAGAGGGGGGAAGAAAACGAGAGGTCCGTAAGGAAAGTCTCTTTAGAACTTCAGTTTTTCGGGGTTTTTTGGGGTTTTTTAAATATTCTGTAAAACGTTGAATAACCGCAGTGGGATCCCTTGCTACTTATCTGGTGTAACCATATGCAATTCTTTGATCTGGGGCTTTGCTTTTCATTTACATATCTCGGTATAATGCAGCAGAGGGTTGTTTCTGCGCATGGTGTATTCATGGGACAATCTCCAGATTCGAATACACAAGCCCAAACATTAAGTGGGCCGTCACCAGCGGCAGCACAGCCAGAGCACAAAGCCATCAATTCACCATCCCAAAAATAACAAGAGGCTGACAGTAGCAGTTTCATTGATTTGCAGCTCTCCCCACTACCCACTGTCCTCTTGCCCCCCTATCTTGTCATCTTTTCAATTTTGTCACCCAATGGCGCACATATATCCCGACGTGTGAACGCCGATGGAGAGCGGCTGAAAGGGACGGCTGCTGCGAGGGCACGTGACTGTCAGCGGGGCCGATGGAACAAAACTTCAAAATGACCTCCTTCTGCGAGCCACACTTTCAAAAGCTATTTCTGTCCAGGCTGTGTGGCAGAGATCGGACTGTGGAGTGTTGCCAGTATGTGCCCGATTACAGTGTTAAACAATGACAAAACAGCACGCAACACTCATGCTGGTGCCGGTGTGACACACACGCGAACGGTATTTAAAGTCAGCGGAGAAGCCCACATGGAAAGTTTACCTCACTTAAACTGCACTAATTCAAAGGCAGTTCATCAACTTAAATTTGAGAAAGACTTCAGTACGATTTCAGAAAGAAAGGCACTGATATGCTCTGAGCCTGTAAGCTTGAGGACAGTAAGCAAACAAAACAACATAAACTTTTGAAATATGTTCAAAGCTACATTGAAATACAGTATATACCGAGAACACAGAGGTTTCTACAATTCTAACCAGCTGAAAGTCAATATTTGGCAATGACCACCTTTATTCTTCAACACATCCTGAACTCTGTTAGGAAGCGTTCTTGTAATTTATTTAAGTAGTCTTCAGGAACAGTCCTCCAGCCTACTTGAAGCACATTCAAAGCTCTCCTTTGGATGTTGGCTGTCCTTTTGTTGTGTTCTCTGTCAAAATGATCCTACACTGCTTCAGGCCAGGCTCTCCATTTCTCTTCCTTATGAATGGCTTCTTGACAGCCATCCTTGGCTGTTATCATTGTTATCATTTCTGATGAGGCTTTTGCAAACAGTAGATGGATCACTTGAAGAGTCAGATGCATCTCTCAGGTCCCATGTCAGGTCTTTGCTGGATTTGTTCCCCTCTGTTTCTCAAGGACCTGACTTTCACCTACTGTTCATCTGTTATAGTTTTTTTTCCTTTTTCTTTTTTAGGCCTGACATGTCTTCTTTTGACTCCCCTTGTCCATTTTCTTCAAACTGTTTGAGAGCACGCTGCACACCATGCCAAGATATGCCAAGCTTTCAGCTACAAGCTCTTTGGGAGTCAATTTTTATCTTTGGCATTTTTCATTTAAAGAAATATGAACAAATGATGTGTTTTTGTGAGAGGCTGACAGTAACAAAGTGCCTAAAGATACAATTTAAAGTTGGTTGTCTCTCTAACTTGTCTGTTATGTGCAGACATAGCAGTGGTTCAACAGTTGAATGATCAGCTGAGGTCAGTGAAGAAAACAACACACACACGCACACAGAGGTATAAGGACTGGACTGAAAATGAGTGAAGAAGCTCTCACTGTTAGAAGTAAAAACAGTGAAAACCTGCTCGAGACCACTTTTCAAAACTACAATTACGTCTGGCTCCTTGGAAGAAAAACAAAGAAAGAGGTGGCTCGAGGCTTCTCAAGATTCAAACGTTGCCATCATGTTTAAAAGCAGGAACATCTCGTTAGCAGTTTTAGCCTTTTGTACATTCAGTCGAAATAATGGACATGTGTAAAGATAATGAGTAACTTATGTATGTGCTGATGTACATATAATATTTATTCCAAGCCTTGTCTGTCTTTGAAGAGTTGGAACTAACTGATCTGGGTAGCGGTGTTCCAGACACACAGTGGGCCTGAGCTGGGAAAAATGATTTATGAATTTATAAACTCATGCACTTTCTGTGATTCAAAAGCCAATTTTGCCACCGTGTCTTGTCTTCAAGTCTTTTATTATTCATCTTTTTTATTTACATGGCACTACATGATGCACAATCCTATTAAAGCTGCACAGTTTTTAATCAATTTACCTCAGTTTCACACAAATTGTTTTTCTTCACAGCAGCGTAGGAATTGGAGGAGCTGGAAGTGACAGACACGTTTGAAGATTCTCAAAATTCAGCCAACTGGTTTTCTCCTGGGCTCTGAGCTGCTACGTTTACGACAGACACGTTAAATTTTGTTCAGCCTGTTTCCCATCTAATCTGTCCCCAGTGGAGAAATCTGAACACATTGTTCTCCTCTGTGAGCAGCATCCAGAAACGTCAGTCGTGATGCCAATCCTTTTTGTCTCCTAGCATCCCCCTGCTGCGGACATCAGTACAGATCAGAAAAAGCTAAATATCACTAATGAGTGAGTCACTATCGTGGTGAGGAGCAGAACAGGCTGTACTTATTATTATGGCGACAGAGGAGTAGCTGCAGTACAGTTGACAATAAGCAGAGACGTCATTTAAGTGAACTGTACTATGCATGTTGATGAAAACTGAAGACAATCACAAACTACCTGATTTAAGTCCACAGTGCTGGTAAATGTGTGTTATTAAGAGCAGTGCTTTTACTAAAGTGTTTTCATTTACCAAATGCTTCATGTAGGGGAAAAAAACCAACTAATTTTCTGCAAAAGACCATCTCAATTCAGGGCGGTATCGTTCTTATCCAGCTTTGGATGACAGTTGTAAATTCTTCCCATTGCAACGCTCAAAGATACAGCTGTGCTCTTTTCTTCATCAGCGATCGGAAAGTTCCCCAGATGTGCTTTGGCTAAAGTAACCAGTTGTTCGTCATGCTTTAAATCCTTTCCTCCGATTTGTGTTTGAAAATACTTCCAGCTAACTATAAACTACACCTCCGCGCCTCTCGCACATTTTAGCTTTCAAGCCAGCGTCTCCTTTAACCCCTCTGTAGGTCGACGCCTGGCGAATCCACTTAAAAAAAGACGGATTTTCTTTTGTTTGAAGTCGTTCTGTTCGAGATTTGCTTTGATGTTTAGCGTCATTATCCAACCACATCATCCAGCTTGTACCGGAGCTTCAGCTGCCGGATATCCGACCTGATATCCCGCTGTAAGATGTGTCGATAAAATTAGGAATTTCCCCTCAATAATGGTGGAGCTGTCCGTGCCCTGAGGCAGGAAAGCAGCCTTAAATGATGATGCTCACACTGATGCACTTCAGTATTGGTGAAGTGCATCAGTGTGATGCGTTCTTTGTAGGCCCTGCTGAATGTTCTCGGTAGCATGAAGTTGCTTGTTAGCAACCAAGATATTTTTTTATTGAAACCATCCCAACACAACGCTGCATTTTACCTACGCTAACACCGAGCTCTGGGGTTCTTTCATCTCACTGATGATTCCTTAATGCACCTCGATGTAAAATAGCTGCATTAATAAATTATATCCACATAGTTTCTTGAACTTTGGAATGACAAAATTAATGGGATATACTGATTAAAAGTCTTCTGATGTCTTTGCAAGGCACAGATCATCAAGCTAAAACACTCGGTGTAGTAACCATCGCACACTTTCATCATGATTCATTGATTGCACAGCAGGTTTGATAACTCCTGGAGAGATACTCATCTTGTGTGTTAAACAACACTCTCCATCAGCATCGTTAAAACTCCAAATGAAGGAATATTCTTTAGAAAAGCTGAGTTGAACCTTTGAGACAAGATGCATTAAAGCTGGTTTCAATTTTTTTTTAAGCGCGCAGGTGCTCAAAAGCTTAACAAGACATTTTATCATGACTTTTGCCTTTAATTTGCCATTCATCTTCATTAGCATTAGCCAAGGCAATTACATACTTCTATGAAGATAATTTGAAAGGACTTATTGTTTCTCACCTCTCCACTGAAGACACGCAGGCCTCTTTTCTAAAGTCTGCCAGTGTCTGTGTTTATCAGTGTTTGGGAATAAAAAGACAAAAAGCACCTCTGCAGACGCAAACATCAGCTCTATCTGTATCCACATCAGAACCTGGGGCTTGTGATAACCTTCTAAATGAGACAAGTATTTCAGCAGTGCATTGCGGTCTATAAAGAGCGGAGGACAAAAAGCCGGAGTTGGCAACGGTCGTAAATCCTGCTCAAATGTGGATCAATCATTTCAAAATGCCTCTCAAGTTGCAGCAAAGTGATTCCAAGCTTGACCAAAATTGCACTCAGTTAAACTCCCACTGCGTGCATGCGCGAGTGCATGCCTGATGAAACTAGTCATTAAAAGCTATTGGAATGCGGACAGCGGCTCAGACCTACGATGGCGGAGTTCTCTGTGATTTTTAACTCTTGACCCGGCTGACCTGATATCGCTAGCAACAGACAATTAGCGTGCTCAGGAGTCGGGGGGGATGCACAGAGATGCAACTAAACAGTGTACAATGGTGGTTATTCTGTTTTAACAGACTCTCTGGGAGAGACATAACTATGCTAGCTGTATATATTCTTTGAAGTAAAATCAATAGGCAGGCCGACTCTGACTTACAAAGATGGCAGACTGAGAAGAAAAACTAAGGATGCTATCATATCTTTTTTCTTGAATGAGAAAGTAGAGTTTGAAGACTTTTATTAGGCCCAGCTTTTCATTTTTATTTACCCGGCCATTTCCAGGCTTTGCAGGGAGAAGGGAGGGTTTTTATTTTTTAAAGGCTCTGTGAACACAATTGATGCACTCCATCCAGCTCCTTTAAATCCATCATCTGTGCTGGACTATACATGCATCAGTGCAGCAATGACCTCAGTATACAAACATATCCCACCTCAGTGCCCACTTCACTCCCTTTTGGGCTTTCTCCACCACCATCTATGACATCATTAATCTTCACCTGCTGTTAAACAGATGGCGCCCTATTTCTGACCCTGGACAGATGGAGAAGTCTGCATTGCAAATATACGAGTACAGATTTTTTTATATATTTTTTTTAAGTAGGTTCCTTTTCAACCCAGTTGTGATTTTATTTTTCCAGCCTTCACAGATCTGATCAGAATTTCTGGGCTATAAGCAGCTTTCCCCTTCAGGACGTGAACCCTCAGCAGGTGATTCCTGCCATGCAAACACACCTGACGTTACAAAAATGCTTCTCCTACACCTGAACCTTTCATTTCTCTTTTCACCCGCGGGCGACGGGTTAAAACGAAACGCGTTAGCCAATAGACTGTGTTTAATATCGTTACACAGAAGCAACAGTGATATAATGCTAAAATGGCACAAAGCAGCACTGCTTCACTTGTGATCTTAACAGAAAGCTGCATGCATTTCTTCACACAAAAGCAAACAGCACGCAGAGGAAGTATAAATAATTCCTCTTAAGTCTTCCCATCACAGGACAGTGTCTTCAGAGATCTGTTATTTTGCCAATGAACAAAAGACTACAGCAAACAGAAACTCCTCAGACAGTTTCAAATCTCTCCAACTCTGCTCGTTTGTAGCGTTAGATTCTTTGATGTATTTTACACCAGTGAGATGCATCTCAATTTACTTTTTTACACCACATCTACCTAAGGCGTGCAACCTTGGATCTACACATCTTCTTGCTCTCCCACTTCTGTGCGCTGATGATGGACAAAGGATAGATCTGTCCTCCGCCCACCTACAACAATCCCCATTTTAAGGTCCAACCTCATTTGGCTCCCGGACAAATACAGTCCACAGCAGTGGAAGGCGATTTGCATTTAAAGGATGTTCATCTTACACGCCTCCTTCCTGCAGTTCACTGAAATGAACATTTGCATTTTGAATGCCTTAAAAATGTTCAAACTTGAAAGTTGGAAATCTAAACCACAAGGCAAAACTAGGAAATTAAGCTATTTTAAAAATTAGAAGCTATAACAGCCTGTAATGACAAGGAAAAAGACCAGAATTGTTCGTAGTTAGAGTCAAGCTCAGTGCTAAAGAGGAAAATGAAGTCATTAAGTCCAAAACTCCACAAAGTGTGAACGATGAGTAGAAGAAGCGAATCAAACATCTCCTAGTTTTACGTAAAAACTGCTACAGGCGTTGCATCAGGAAGCATTTTCAGGTTCAAATGGCCTGGTCTTTCAAGGGCAGGAGGATAATACACTGTTTGCGCTACTGCCCCCTGCTGACCATACCTTTGCAGCACTTCTCTTGGGGTCTGATTAGTAACACCAGTCATGGTAAAAATGACACTTTCTTGGAAAGATCCGTGTTAATTGGCACAAATTATTGGGGTTCGAGAGACATTGGAGACAAACATCAGTCGGTTTCGTTTAAAGTAGACTGAAATTTCTTTGGCAGAACTGCTCAATTAAAACACGACAACAACAATCACCAACATCCATCCAAACATAGCCTGGCTAAATTATTTCTCTTTTTAAAGCTCACAGTTCTGGAAATATTTAAATTCAGTTACATATTATTACTTCAGCCATGATTAAAGGGGTTACTGAATTTGACTACAACATTTTTGGGCCTAACCATTCACTGTGGCTCAGGAGGATGAGCAGGTCATCTACTAATTGGAAGGTTGGTGGTTCAGTCCCTAACTGCTCCAGTCTGCAGTGTGAACCCCGACTAGCTCACAGGGCGTTCATCTGTGTGTGAATTTTTGATAGAAAGCACTTAGATTCTTAGATGAATGAGAAAAAGAGCTGGGAAGACTCAAGTAGAGCAAAGAAGCACTGTATAAGAACCAGTCCATTTACCATGTACAATGGCAGTTTATTGGAAACACCAATGACTTTGATCTCAGTGCCAGTACACAGACTTTTCGGCCTCTTCACTAAGCTTTACTGACAACCAGCCAGGTGCTTTTTGCATTATCTTGCCATGGAAGACAAATTATTGTAATGGCCAGCAAGTGTGCTTTGTACTAGAGTGAATATTATTGTTATTCAAGTGAATCTTTCATTTTAATTTGACCTGTTGTGTGGCTACTTCAAAAGCAGCACATTATATCGCCGTGTTTGTTTGGATTCAATTAATTGAAAGTGTAGCAACCAAACATTGTTACTAATTTCCCTACAATTGTTGGCAAATTAAGTCATTTGTGGAACAAAACTAACAGGAAAATTACACATAACCTCACCATAATAGGACCAGTATGCGCAGTGCAAAGCAAAGCCAATCAGATATTTCAACATAATTACAGAACTGGTGCCAACTTCCCTACAAGACATATGAGATGTGACAGTCCAATTTTCACACTGACTGCTGCTACAATGTAAGAAGGCCAAACTTATTATGCTCCTCTGTTGAAATCTAAAACATCCCCAACCCAACCCTGGCTGACGCCTCAGCTGTCTCGACTGAGGCTAAACGCAGCCTTCACATCTGTCCACCTCATCGTCGTGTCCGACGCATCTGTCGCGGTCCTTGATTGACAGCGAAGCGCTGGCTTCGCATTCCAACTAGCCCGCTGCTCATCTACGCATTGCTCGGTTTCGGCTCCATATGGGCCAATCTCCTTACGGTATCGCTCAGGATTGTTCACTTTCTCGTGACACATCTGTAAGGATGTCACGACGGGCCTGCGGCAAGCTGTTGTGACTTGTTTCAGATCATTTTTATGACAGTACGAGACAGCACAAGGATGACAAAAACGGCTGAGAGGAGTATCATTGCACGAAAGAAAGCGCAGCCGTATTTTAAAAACAACAGTGTTGTGTTTACATAGCACAGATCTGAGCGGCTCAACCTCCCCCCCCCTCCTTTCACCCCCCGGGGGGCTGCTTGAACTGTTAAAGCAACAATGTCACACTCCAAAAATGTTGCACTCCGTGACCGCTGCTGCTCACACTAAGTAGGAGAGTGTAGAGCCGAGGCTTACACGAGCCACTGAATGAGCAGCCTCCCCAGGACAGAGGTTGTCTCAGAGAATGAAAACTGCACAGCAAATCAAACCATAACTATTAGGCCAGAAATGATCCACTTCACCTCGGGTTAGGAGGAGAGAGACACAGAGAAAGATGGAGCGAGGCTTGCAGAGGAGCAGACTGCCTTTTACAGGCTGTCTTTTGAAGTGATAAGCATGAAGTCAAAATCCCATCGCTCCCAGCCGGCCCACACTCCAACCTTCGCTTTTTCTGCATTTCCATCTCCCACGGCTGGCATCTGAAACACATTTCGCCGTTCCCCATCCTCTTCTACGTTTTTTTTCTTTCTGCATTTTTCCAGCAGCTCTCCGTTTACTCAAACCTCCTTTCAATCACTTCTCCCGTCCCACTCCGCCCTATCAATATTTGTCTGGTCAGCTCTCTGCCTGTGCAAAGACAAGTGCAAGCAAATATTTTGTGGGAAAAAGCAGCATTTCCACCTGAAATGATTACACGCTTTCTTCCTGATGACATGCTTTGGCTTTTAAAGCATCTCTCCTTGGCTTGTTCCATCATAAGCTTGCCCTTAATTGCAGACCTGACCTCAGGAGTGTTACACAGTGACATCACAAAATGACTTTTAGTGTGGTTTGCAGTCAATCGGTGAGCAATAATCCTTACTTTATGCTTAAATGCACTTGTTTTCCAGATTTCAGGTATGTAAAATTTTATAATGGATTTATGTGAAACTCCAGGGAGAAGCAGTGATAAAATTTTTATAAAAACACCATTTATATTCTTTGCATTCAGCATTCAACTCAGTGTATTTTGAGTGGTCAACAGGAGCAATCCAGCAGATCCCCATCCATCAGCTAATAACACACCTTTGTCCTTGCTGTCCTGAGATCTCTTTGTACATGACGGCGCATGGGCTTCAAATTTCACTTTTGTAGTTGGGCTTTGTTCCCCTGTGTGCAAGTCACATAGCACAGATGACCAAAGATAATATTTTCAGGACGAGCTCAACAGGTTTTTTGCCAATCCAAGAGGAAAAACCATTTAGCCGTGCCCAGATCAGCTCACTTCCTGGATTCACTGTGCACAGCCTGAAATGCAGCAGAATCTGTTCGATGGTTTCTGACAAATCCAACAACAACAACAAAAAAAACCCGTTAAAAACAAGCAAACAAAAATGAAAAGTCGCACACTCAAGACTTTTGCCGTCTCGTAATTTAGTCATATTGCAAGACATTGCTGCATAACAAAACTGCAGATTTTCTCTTTACTTCTGGGTGTCTGTGGTTGCGTGAGAAGCATATAAATGACTGAATAATATAAATAAACAACAAGCTGTGGCTTCAGTGGGTACTGCCTGTTAGTTTGGGCTCTGCACAGACACCTCACCTTACAAATGTCACTGATGTCCTGTAGATGCCGCAGAGCCTTTTATTCTTTGGCTGTACACATCCCATATGAGTTTCCCCCATTACATTACTTACCATTGTCCCTCCTCATCAAAGCTGACTGTCAGTTTGCTTGTTGAACATCACTCACTCACATAAGGATCCCTGTACTGCTGCTGCCAGGGACTAGCAGTCAACAAAGAAGTAAGCAGTGATTGCCTAAAGTACACAAGTCTTTACAAAAACTTTCCCGCACATTGCTGTTCCGGTGCATGTGCAGCAGCAGAGCTTTTATGTGTCATTTAAGAGCGCCAACTATAAATTGGATAAAAGCAGCTTAGAGAAAGTTCAACGCGATGCAAGATAAAAAGACAAAACCAAAGAGTTTCAGGTAGCAGCTCGCCAATGTCCTTGCCAGGTTGTTTCTATGGTGATGACATATTCTCTTCCCCCATGTTTGTCTTGTCTCTGTACCCTGAGATTTTCGTGTTTCACATACAGCACCATTGTAATCTATTAGCGAGCCTGAGGGAGGCCACGGCCCTGAAAGAGATAGGACGGAAGGAGAAGAAAAAAATGCGTTCGTTCATGCAAGGATTGAAAAGACGCCACCTGATTGCTGTCAGCCCTGGCAGCGTGACCCCAGGCGAGGGATAGTGGAGCAGCCACCTGGCCTGTGCGGAAGGTGCCGTGAGTTGAAATAAACGCATCAATCACAGTGACAGAGGACTGACAGCAACTATCCACAGCTCCTGCTCTTACAAATAGGCTTCACCTCGATTTCACGGGGAAGACATTCTTTCTGGTTTTGGCTGCTCTTCAGATCGGCAACAGGGGACACTAGTATAGAGGGTGGATGTATCGGGTGCGCTGCCTGAATACTCATTGAAGTAAGTGGGAAAGCACGGCGCTCTCCTAGCACACACGGCTTTTGACAGCTCCGACAGAAGCAGAGCTGAGGCATGTCTGTGGCAAACGGCAAACTATTTCTCCACGTTCTGCCCGTGCTGCTTCACTCCTGCTGATACTACTCTTATTCAGTCTTTGCTCCGTTTCTACGGCAACGACAGGCTCTCGCTTCCTTCACGCTGTTTACAACAGACCAAAATTGTGCTCTTTTTCACCTTATCTCTTTATACTCTCACCTGGCCCCTCTCACCGTGATTGCGCGGCGCACTCTACCTTTACTCATTTCTCCTCTCGGTAGATGGAGGTGAATGTTAATGTGAGGCCGCAGTCCTCTGCACTCTGCAGTACTCACTGAAAACCTCATCTGGACACCGGGTGCTAGTGCATTCATGCAGCAGCACCATCCAAAGGCTAAGGAGAGAGAAGAGGAGCACTGTGCACACAATTTCATGGGATCAAGAGTAGCGTACGACCCGTGCTACATGTCATTACGTCTCGCACTGCCCGTTATCTTCATCGGTTACTCTCTTGTCTTGAAGTAGTCTAGCGGCGCACAAGCGTATTCGCTTCACAGGGTCAAAGAATAACATTCGTCTCAAACTATACATAATTTACATAAAATCGTCTACAAGTAAAACACTTGTAGACAGAGTTCCTCTCTCGAAACAAGCCGTGTGACATGTTGAGATATTTTGTGCTTGGCTGCTGAAAATGAAAGAAAATGTGCTGTTGAGACTTCTAAGCAACAAACATCTGGTTTCCACTCCACCTAAGGGAAGTGTTTGCGGATGTTTTCTCCCTCGCTTTTTTGTAGCATAATAGCACAGCCCCCTGCAGTAAAACATAATAGGGAAACTCAGCAGATGATTTAAATGCCCATGGTGAAAAAGCCTGACAGACTTCCACTCATCTGTTCATCATGAGACTCAAAGATATGGTTTTCTTTGGAAATTATATGGCAATGTAACATAAATGACTTCACAGATTTATAAAATGTAACAGACAGGTGGGCAATAATACATCGTGAGGATGATCATTTGGAGTGAAAAGAGAATTTCTATAATTGATTCAAGTTTTAACTTATGTATAACAGTTTTAGAATCATTTCAACCCTCATTGTGAAGCTTGCTTTAGTTTTACAAGAAAATGAGTTCTGCATCAAGCTTAAGGGTGCATTATTTTCTTAATTCTTATTTAAGTAGGTACGACTACCATAGCATAAATAAAATGTAAAAAATACCGACTACCCCTCAGCCCTCGAATAGACACACCTATGGTACGGTATGGTAATTTTAAAATCCTAGATGGCGTCCTTTGTCAGTTTTCGACTTCACAGGATTTTCAAAAAACTTGAACTTCACTGAGATTCTATTGAGTTGTTTTTCTATCCTATCTATGGTATCAATTTGAAGCACCTACATCACCATGTAATCAAGTTATTGCTTTCACAAACTTGGTGTTCACTGGCCCGCCCGGCGCAGTGACAACAATACCACATAAGCCTCTTATGGCTGCATGGTAAACATTTTGCTCACTATCTGCTATACAGAGAGGCCTCTCTGCTAGAAAGAAGTATACAGGACTGATATTAGCCTCCTAGCTTGCTTACAGCATCATAATGCTTTCAGTTTGGTGCGATGGCACATAAGAGGTCAAACCCGATCACCAAGGCACAGCATAATAACTGTAAGTAATCTAAATGTCTTGATAACCGTGACAAGTGTTTAACTTACTCGTGTTATGTGAAACTAGAATGAGAGCACCTTAGTTGCCCAGCCCTAAACTCAATATGTTAAAATGCGCTATATGTTTGTGCTGTTGTGGGTTTTAAAAATATTTCATCAGCCTAAAAAGAGACTGTACCAGCTTCCTCTAAAACGACTTTCTTACCTCACAGCTGGTCCAACATACGGTAAAGCTTAAAGCTACTTGATGTTCAGTATGGCTAAGCTTTCAGTCCAAACTACTATAGATACAAATGATTGCTGTCACATGTTGTGCTAGATAATATTTTAGAGAAACCAGGCTTGCAAGGCTCCTTGCTGCCGTTAGCGTCCTGGATAGTGAGTCCGACTTCACCCACCCACCAAAACACCCCTGAACATCAATAAATTTACACATTACACAACTGTACTGTGCCCACTTGCAGGAGCCTGTGCAGGATTTAGTGGCAACTTGCGTGAGGCTGCTGCTACCACCAGCTGAAGTCATCCAGCAGCACCCCTCCCATTCTTATGTTGTTGAAGAATATGCAGTTTTCTGTCACGCCACTATAAAAAACCTCGCATTTTAAAAACCTGGTGGAGCGGGCCAGCTTCTATGATGGGGACAGAATCCTTATGGAGATATAAAGGGTTCATTCAAAGCCAATAAGAACACAATGATTTTAGTTATAGGTGATTGTTTCACTAATACACAGTGAGTCGTTAAAAGGGGGAGAAATCTGCTTCCAATGTAACTTAAAAAAAAATTAAATAAACTACAAACTTCTTTCATATAAACGCGCTGAGCAAAAGCACAGAACCTGAATAGACTTGTTACTCTCCGAGCTCCGTCGGGCATGTCAGAAAAAGGAAACAAACCTGTGCTTTTGCTTCAGTAATCGGTACAGACTTAATACAGTCTTTGTTTTCTTCCTCCGCGCCTTTTCAATTCACTTTTAATGAAAACAGCTGTGAACCACCACCCTGCATGTTGCAGTACAAAAGTAGCTGTTGTTCTATTAAGTTACAGCCTGCACAGATTTCAGATGCACTTTTTGCGAATGTTTGCTGACATGCTGCAATGTGCTTATTTTCTGAAATGACTCCCAGTCAACTGTGGATGATATCATTAAATTAAAAGGTGTCTAAATCCGGCTCTCGAACTGACTCCAAACATACCAATTAGAGTCTCCAGTCTTTGGATGGCTCTCGTGTCTAAAGTATAAACAACCATATTTAAGCGGTCTTATTTTGTTCCATCCTCAAACTTGTCATCAAAGTGACCATTGAATGTGCCATTTAAGGCTCTCAGTAAAGTGGAGACAAACAAAGTCCTGTCAGTCTGCATGCACGGTGTACCAGTATTAAACATGTTAAAGGGCGTAACTCTGGTTTCTGCAACTTTGGAGACACTTTAATGGTTATGAGCATCAGTCCTATTAATAAAATGACATTCTATTAAATTTAAGTGTAACAAAATGGAGACAAAATAAATCACTCAGGGGAAACGACTGTCTGCTTCAGCTCAGCTCAGCTATGAGGGATTATTACATATACACTGGATTCAGATGGCGATGCCCAATGAGAGGACAAGTTACTCCATTCATACTAAAGTACACGTAAATGTCTGTATCATATTTAATGTCAATCCACCCAATGGTCAGCAATTTCACTCAAAAACAAAGGCAATGACCTCATGGCTGGGGTAAAAAAACAGTTCTTTCTCCAATAACAGATGCTTTTCATGACATACACAGACAAAAAAAACAAATACACTGGCAGGTGGCTGACGGAGGTGGTGAACCTGTGGGTCAGGCTCCCCTGGAGTGCTGCTACTGCAAGCGTGGAGCGGTGTGGATGAGAAAAATAAAGAGCTTTCGATGGGGAAAAATAGATCAGTGATGCCCTTTAGCTTTAATTCAAATAAAAATTAAATAAAATTATATTGCACTGGAAGTGAACTGCATTATGTGTACACTATGGCTAAATATAGTTCATAACTGTGGCTCCCTAGACAACAACAGGAAAGAGTTCACAGTGTGGTCATGGATAAAACCTTGAGATGATTGAAAAAGAGATGGAAGGAGACAGGACGCAGAGGGGAAGTGTTGAGAAGTACAGATGAAGGCATTTAGGGACTCGGGTACTGAAAGAAAATGAAGCCTTGGTAGTACGAGTCTATTGTGCATTCGTGCCTACGGGAGTTCATGAAATAAACCTCCCCTCTGACGGACCAACCACTGGGAATCCGATTACCATCTTACCAAGAAAAGAAAGTATTTCTGCCCACTATATCTTTCTTTCTGCTCACAAGAGACTTATTATACACCTGTGTGTCCACCACATTGTGACAGAACTGAGAGTCCTGTGAGACTTTCATTACACACCTGGGGTACGACGCCCCACATGAATAGCATACATCAGGAAGCGATTGCGTGCCAGACGTCACGCTGCAGCGATAGAAACATCTGCAGTGTCTCCCAAAGAAGATGAATTTGTTTACTGTGGGAGAGCTCAGAAAGCTTCCACCATTGATCTGGCTGGCAGTGTTGGCTGAGTGTTTGGGGGCTGTTCGAGTCAGGAGAGTCAAGTCAGCATGTCACAGACAATTAACGGCGTCCTCAGACAACCCCACGGAGAGGCTTTCCAGGGAACACAGGAGCAACAGAAGGGCCCGGATGGGAAACAGAGCACAGGCCGAGGAGGCAGCAGCATCTCAAAGGGGGAAGGGGGACCAGCGGATTGAGCCTTTCATGTGGTGATTTCATGACTCCCTCCTGGAAATAATTTTATCTGTGTTTTTTTTTTTTTATTCATCTTTGTCTGTCTCTGCTTATCTGCTGGCTCTTCAGTTGTGCTGCTCTGCACTGCAAACCACAGTCATTTCTTCAACAGAGATATTGAAAAATCTGAGGCGGGGGGGAAAGCACCTTTGTATCAAGGTGCAAAAATTAAATTGGTTCCCTAAAATTTATTCCAGCAAAGTGTCTAATTTGCAGCTGAGAGTTTTTTCCCCTCCCCTTCGGACTAGGTGGATTTTCTGTCCCTGCGGTGAGTGACGGGCTGAACAAATTTCCACAGGTGACTAGGTTAATAGCTATACATCTGTCCACTTAGGATAGAGAACATCCCACAGAATATGCAAATTACGGTATCATGAAATTATGTTGTTCCTAAGAGGACTCCCAGTGTAAGTGCAGCTTAATGTATACATACATTTACTGACTGATTGCCCCTTTTTTGTAGCAAAGTGTTAATTTCGAGCTTTGAAACCGTGCCTATATGGGGTGTGTGAGAGACTACGGGTGGTGGAAGGCAATGAGGCATGGGATAATTAGGTCCCCTTAACCACTTTTTCCTCTAATAGCTGCCCTTCTGAAACGCTCACCCTAACACCGGAGACAAAGAAAAATCTCTTCTGTTTTAGTGGTGCATATTATGCCATGTCTACTAGCACACACAGCAGCTCGGGGGACTGTAATTATTTCCTGCCATTTCTCTTGAAGTCTATTTTCTTCTGCTACGGGTCGGCTGTAATCACATATATAAAACTTAATATAGCACAGACTGTTGCGGCTACCAAAAGAGAGCAAAATCACCCATGGAGCCATCATAGGGGCTAATGAAATTAAATCTTTAACAAGGTGAAGCAAAGTCCTTTCTCACAGCAGTCAAGGCCCTCAAAGGCACTGCCGTCATGTCGACTCTTCCACATTTAATTAAGTTTTTTAACACTTCGGCCTCAAGTGGCTCCGTGCAGCCGGGGGCCTTTGGGAGACCCCTGCAAGACCTGCACAGACTGGAGAGAACAACAACACCAGCTGCCGCCGCGTGTACCTGCATCCGGAGCGCACATCCTCAAAAGCGCTTCTAGTAAGACCAAATCAAATATAGAGAGAAGAGCTTTACAGAAAACTGCAAATACAGCGTGGATAGGAAATCCTCCAAGTTTGTCCTGAAAAGTCTTTATTTTTTAATATAAAAGTGCTAAATGACAAAGTTAATTACAGCCTTATGGGTGTAACACTTCCTAGTCTTACTCACATCTTTCAGTTTCCATCAGTCACATTTTGTATGAGGCTAAAGGTAGGATGCAGAGTTTCATGAATTCCTCCAGCGTTATATGTAAAGTAGGTTAGTTTGCTGACACATAACATTCATACCTTTATGAAAACTGCTGCCAGAATAGAGAGAATGCCATTTGCCTGTGTGTTATCTTCTCTCCCCAGATCCTGCTTTATGCACAGGCAAGGGCACCAGTTTGGCCTCAGAACATCTACACCAGGATGATGTGCGCAAGTAAGATAGGCAAGCAGAGAAATGATGTGCACACGTTTGTATTTGTGTTACATATGCATAGAGTGTAGGCGCACATGGTTGGTTAGAGATACATCAAAGATAAAACACAATTACGGTAAATTACATTAATTTTAAAAATGTGCCTTTTGCCCTTGAAATGCTTATTTAAGCAGTCACGCTCTCTTACTTGACCAAAGCTGTGTCCAACTAGATGTGACCGCCTCGGCTTTACTCCTAACAGTCGAGTCACACAACATGTAAACATTTCCTTTTCCTGATAATGCAGCATTTCACGCCGAGTTTTCCCAGCCCAAAGGCTTTACGGGCAAATATCATGGTATTTCCATTTGTAAGCCCCGGGGCACGGCAATCTGGAGGGGACTGATTTGGACAGTCGGATCTACCAAATGTTTGGAATATGTTTCTCTGCCTCTGGGTTGAAAAACACATTTTCACTTTTTAAAAAAATACATTTGTAGAATTTCATTGAACAGTATTTTTTTTTCTTTGGAAATGTCTAACAGATATAGTAGTGCTGGGCGTAAACAAGTCTGTCTGCCCTGTCAGCTGAAATGCTTCAACCACTAACAAAGTTACGTGAAGCAGTAAGTACATCCCGTCCTGTTCAGGAATAAACAAAATTAAATTGTTCTGTGGAGAAGGAAACTGGAGCAAAACACAAGACGAAATTTGATAATTTATGACTTTTGGAGAAATTATTTCTTGTACGCATTTTCCTCATTGGTTTGCTGAAATTTCTGACCGCTCTTCAATGCAACAGTCTTTCAGTTACAAGATGTTTGAGGATATTATTAGTTTCAAGTCTCCTCGCAACTTTTTAGAATTGGATTTAAACAGTAGAATCTACCGGAGGTAGATGTGACTGATACATAAACACACAGAAGACTGTAGTTAGATTTAAAAAAAATAATAAATGACTGCAGGGCTGAATGGTTCATGGTTGGCAGAGTGTGTGAGTGGACATGTGGAGAGCTGGGTGGGCTGCTGGCTGTGAAGAGCAGTGGGGGCACTGTAGCTGAACTAAGCAGAGAGCCCAGAGTGTGGTGAAATAATCCAAGCAAATAAAGAGTGAAATCAGCCAAATCGGCTGCTGTGCTCCGGATTTGACTGACGAGGTGGTGCAGGGCAGCCAACTGAGGTGGAGGAGAGTGGATGACGGGTGAGAGAGATGCTGCAGGTGTGGTGAAGAGGACAAGGTGATAAACTTTTTAGCCAACTGTGAGGTCAGTTTTGAAATCCGCGCAGTGATCGGCTCCCTTTTTTTTACCTTCTTTATTTTAGGGCTACTAATACCACCAGTCATCCAACTTTTCCATAATGATGTTCTTTGACAATAATTAAGTTATAAGTGGATTCTAATAAACATTTTAATGAAATAAATCATTTGCAATGTTAAGAAATCCCCTAAAATGTAATTGTAAATACTCGTTTTGTCAAATCTTACTTGTAATTGGAAACATTTGGTGAAAATGAATTCATTACGCCCAAATATTTGTGTCCATTTGAATAGTTTTGTGCTTATGCAGAGCTTATTTAGAAAAGTATACAATCTGTGCATCCCTCAAAC
>NW_024582368.1:708790-732420 GCF_018398535.1 Haplochromis burtoni | reverse complement strand
CCCCCTGTATACTGTAGGTCACCGCAAATGGAGGAAGCACCACAAACCAAAAGTAGGGTTATAATGAAAAGCAGACACTGTCTGTATTGGACACTTTGTTTCACTTCAGCTCTTTGTAGGTTTGCTTTTCGCGGTGGCTGACTGATGGACTAACAATAGTGCAAGAAGAGTAGCCACAGACTCGTATACGGGTTCTGCACAAGACCAGCATACATGCATTAAAAAGCCATTATGTGTTCATCAGCAGATGGACAGATGTCTGTCTATTTGCTCTGCTCTTTTTGAAAATGTAAGCATTACATTTGACCCGCATCTATCTGACTGTTGATATAAGCATCTTGACACTAACATTTTCGCTCTAGAGGCAAGCCCCAAACAAACTGGCAGATGGCAGAAATCAACACCACTTGTAGATAATTTTCCTTAGAGTGAAATGATTTAAATCCCCTGCCAGACTGAAACACACCCTCAACCTTTTTTTCCCTTGAAGTCTTTAAAGAAGCCTTTAGATCGTGCCACGATACCCCCCCCACACACACACACACTTCATTAGCAAAGAGATATACAGAAACTCAGTTTTAGATATTTAAATAAGACAAGTTGCTCCTATCATTCTCTGTGGCATCAAATCTGCACATGAAAGTGTGATAAATGTAGGGATGTGCTGCATTTTTGTCATGTTAGTGATCTTTTTTCTTTATTTAAAATACTGTGGAACACATCCAAAATAATGTACGAACCAGCGGACAAACGGCATTAAACCTGAGGAACAAAACCAATTTCTGCTACAACAACAACAACAACAACAACAACAACAACAACAACAACTGCTTCATTATGACAGCAAAGACAGACACATTAAATGGTCCCAATCTATCCCATAGGCTTTGTTAAGTTTTTGCCGCGGTGGTCAGTGTTTGATCTTGGTCTACAAAGCCCAACAATGCTCCATCAGTGCCCAGGAGCGCCACGGCGGCAGCTGTTATCAAACCGCCAAACATCAGAGGAGAAACAGTCCCCTCTGTCCTTGACTCCGGCACACACTTATTGAAGGAAAAAGCCTCCAGCGCTCTCTGTGCTTTCATAAAAAATAAATGCGGCATCAAAAAGGGCAGGTATCGGGTATCACAGTGTTCGGTGTATGCACAGTCACAGAAGCCACTGAATATAATACTAGTGTTATTGAGATCCCATATGTCTGCATTATTATCAAGTATGACAATTAGAGACACAGCTGCACCTTCTGAGGCTTTCCTTCTCTGTTCATGCGGCATGATGTTGTGATTTACTATACAATATAAACAGGCAGCAAGTCACCCTGCAGATGGAGCCACGATAATTAGCAAGCAAACACAGATAGCTAAGTATACATTCCCCACATCACAAATAGCCGAGTTGGTTTGCTTTCCTCCATCCTTACCTGGCAACATATTCCAGAGCTTTACTTTATTGTCATCTCATGAATAATCCATTTGCTGCAGAGCTTATCAAAAACCCCAGACTCAAACAAATCTGACCGTTTTTTTGCAAAGGCTGAGAACTTTCTTTCACCCACCCCTCCAAGTAATAAAACTTCCGTAAGTCGTTTGATGCTCTTATTAAAATATTTTTAAACCTCAAATTATCTTCCCAAACATGAATTCTCAAGTGAAGGACTCGAGCGCGTAGACAAAGCGCCCGCGAGCACACCGCCAAAGAGAATTTCGAAGAAGACGAGCTTGAGCGGAGCTGGAGGAACGAGGCCGAAGAGGGGCCAGCAACAGTTACAAGATGTGTTGCTCTCCGAAGGAGCAGCTGACTAACTCTGAATCCTAAGCAGAGGAAAGTTGTGCGTTTTCTTTTTCCTCGAGGCGCTAAAAGACCAGTTGTGTTGTCTGAGAGGGCCAGATGGGTCTGCGCTCTGTGACTAAAGTCCGGGCACACGCACACACCTCCAGGACCCTCAAGCTCATCAGCATTCACAGTAAACGCTTGCTGTTTCCCCCCTTTTCTCTTGTCCTACACTCATTTTCTCCTTTTTCCTCTCTGCTGATGGCTCCATGGGGAGGACTGGAATCGTTACTGTTTATCCAGTTATTCCTCAAGGGGGTAAAAAAAGAAAAGAAAAGAAAGAAAGACAAGGAAGCTCAGCCAGCAGGACACAGACACTCAGAGACTGATAGAGAGAAACAGAGTGAGAGGCTAAGCAGAGACAAAGCTTGGACCTTTACACTGTTAGCAAACATTGCGGTAGGGAAACCAAACTCCGCCACCCAGACAGCATAAAGCTTAAGGTTTCACTTTTATTCCCAACAGACTGAAGCAACCTTCCTACAACTGCTCTCAGATTTAAACCCTTCAATCCTGTTTCACATGGATCCTGCAAAAAAGGTTTCCAAGCTCCAAAACACGTTTCCTGCCTAAACAACAGGATGATGTCAAATAGTCTCAGTTAATTTCAGTTCACTTTCACTTCTGCAATGACTCTTAAGTTTCATAACCAATACAGACCGGGCGCATCACTGGATCAGTCAGTAATATGTGTGTGCATGCAGGGAAAAAATACAGGAAACCTGTTGGGAACACCTGCGCTGCTGCAGTTGGTGAAGCTCTAAAAGAGGGTGAGGAGAAAGAAAGGGTCACCCACATATCGTCGTAGCGCCTCGCTTTGTTCTCGTGCTGAGAGCACTTCAGTGTGCTGTTTGATAAATGCTGAAGTACGCGGAGAGAAAGTAGCAGAAGAAAGATAAAGTCCGTGCAAGACTGAATGTGGCCACAGCTGTACTGCTGGTTTTCTTTTTTATTACTAATAAACACGATGAAAAGCCTAATTTAAAAAGAACCCCGATGCTTCAAAAAGCACAAAGACTAATATTTAGTCAGAACCTTAAAATCAGGCAGACACTAATCGTCGTCTCTGAAGCTCATATTTTCACAAATCTTTGCGTTTTCAGATTAGAAATTTGTGGTTAAAATCTCCTTGACTATTAAAAATTCAGATTAAAGGCAGCAAAATATAAAAAGATAAAAGTGTTCCGAGTTGGTGATTCGACTCAATTATTTTGCAAAAAAAACAAACGGCGAACAATTTGCAAACACAAAGAATAAAAGAATAAATCCTGCATGTGCTGCAGCACCTTAAACTGCAAAACCGGATGGCCTAAAGGTGGTTTCAGGCACAAATGGAAAAAAGCAGCCCGTGCCTTGACATCAGATGACAAATCTCAGTTCAACCCACAGGCAGCAGAAATAATTTGTTTGCGAGGGAAATGTAATGAAGGATTTACGTTTCTGTGCTTAGATTGCTGCCCCGCCATTAACAAAAAAAAATTAACTTTCTGATTGTTCTCTGACAGGACACCTGGGATAACGTTCTCTACTTCCCACCTTCGCACATTTTATCTTCTGCTCTCGTCACACAGAATTAAAACCGTTTTGCTTTTGTCTGGGCTCAAGCTGACATTTCTGCCAATCTTCCTCCGAGGCATTTCACTAAGTTGTTTTACAACATTTCCACCCTGTCGAGCCCAGTTTGAAGCAATGACGCAGTAAAAATGGGGGAAAAAAGGAAAAGAGGTTAGAATAATTACGTTTTAAGCCATCTGGAGAATTTTCTTCCTGTGGGTGTTTGAGTGACAGTAAATACAGTATAACTTAAAGTGGCATTAAACAGAAACACTCGACTCAGGCTTTGGGAACGACTACAAAACAAAAGCTGCAACAATATAACCGAGGCTTTGTTTGCTCTGGGAAAATGTGAGGGAACTATTTTTTTCCCCACAGTGCAAAAAAACAAAAAGCAGACTTTTTGAAGAGATGTGTGGCTCTCAGAGGCTGTTAGGTTAGGAGTGATGAACCTACGAAACAGCACTGCACATCAAGACGTTTATGACGACAGTGCCGATGCTGAGGTTTGGTGATATGTAACAAAGTTTTGAGAAAATGGTTTGAGTCATAAAAATTTAAGGGCTAGGCTTGGGTTTGTAACATGGGGGGGGAGATGTGACTGTCAACGGGAAACTGAAAACAAACAGCACCGTTACTTCCTCCATCACTCCAGACCAGGGCTGCCCAATCCCAGTCCTCGAGAGCTACTATCCTGCAGCTTTTAGATGCATCCCTACTCCAACACAGTTGAATCAAATGAATGGCTTGTTATCAGGCCTTTGCCAAACACGATGGCATGCTGAAGAGGTAATCAAACCATTTGATTCAGCTGTGTTGGAGTAGGGATGCATCTAAAAGCTGCAGGACGGTAGCTCTCGAGGACCGGGATTGGGCACCCCTGCTGACGAACTCATACTCTAAAGATTAGAGTTTTGTCTCCTGATATAAATCAAAAGGAAAGTTTGGCCTCTTCTCTGAACAATTCATTCCCCGCCCCCCCCCCACTTACAGGCCTTGTTAGGGACTTGTCCAGATTTTGGGCAGCAAATATCAAAGGTGTTTTGAATTAGATCTTTCTGCAAATCCATTCGTCCAGGGAACAAAAACTACAGATAACAACCGTCCCATATCTGTCAGCTGTGTCCCTGCCCCTCATATTTATGACCCGGTTTATCCCATAAACTCTTCACATACCTGCTTGTCCTTGTCTTTAGCTTTCCCGCTGCCCGACACCCGCGACGAGGTGACATCACGGGGGATGACAGACATTTGGTGCAATGGCATGTTCATCCCAGCAGAGCCAACCGGGGGGGACGCTCACACACACACTTCCTGTCCCGCTGCCAGAGCAAAGGGCATGTTGGTTTGAACTACGAGACCTTGCCAGCACCGCCCCTGCGGAGGACACACATTACATCAAAATTAAACATGAGCATCGTTTTCTGTCGGAGCAGCTGGAGAGATGAAATGCAAATGTGGAGTAAGAAGCAAGAAATGACAGCCCTGAAGTGGTACAGCTGCATTTTAAACACTCAAGTGTGTTTTCACCTGGTTTGCTCATTACTCGATTGACTTCTTTAGGGATTCTTCAGGTTTTTTTTAAGTCTAAGTTGATTAAATTCAAATGCTGACGAGTGTGAGTCTTCGCATTAGAGAGCCAACCTCTAGAGTCTGGCTATTCATGTGTAAATATACCTAGCTCTTTTTATTTATGGTAATGTGGCTTCAGTTACATATGATGTAAGGGAAGAAGGAAGGAAAAAAAGGATGTCTATACAACAGATATCTGCATATGAATGTGCAGCATTTGCTGGCAGATATTTGACACGGGAGGCTCTCTGTTGGTTTAGTTTAGTTAAAGTAGTCGTTGAAGTAGTCGTTTATGATAGTTTTGTATTTTCTAATTAGCTTTTTTCCCATTTTACTTTGACTTTTGCATGTTTCAGTTTAGTTTAGTCAACTGTAAGAATCTTGGTTGTAGGCACCAATCACATTTGAGCACCGCTGAGTTGCAAGCAGATAAAAGGCCCGTGTGGAGACCCTATTGTTAGCTGAGACCTGAGAAAACCTAAAATACTAAGTGCTGATGATGTGTTGATCATAAAATTTAGACTTGGGTTTTGTTTTGTAGATTTATGCTGCATTTATGTGCAAAACTGAGTATGCATAAGTGTATTCTTAGTGATTATTATGAGGCATCTGTGTATTTTAAAGACATCTATGTTGCTGTATTTGGTGTTTTATTATCAAACTTATTTTACTAGTTTACGATTTTAAATCAGAACAAAACGAAAGCATTCCCCATAATCACCTCTGCCCTTCTGACCCGGAGTACAGTGTTAAAGGACCTTCAGACTCCCAAAAGCACAGTCAGCTACGACTTTCCAAAAGAGAGCCGTCTCTGAACAGCACGAGCGCTGAGTGAGATATATTACCACAGGGGTGATTTCCAAAGTGTAAACCATATCACTGCGGGGGCGTGCATGAATTCACTTTTGTTTTTCCAGAAACCTGGATTCAGACTTTCTGCAGCAGTGACTGGTGGCGAGTCGGTTTCTCTTTCAATCTGATTGAGTCAGAGTCATGAAAGCAGCAGCGGCAGCAGCGTGGGACTGTCCTGTGGAGTTACACAAGAGGTTTTACACACGGGTCGTATTAACTTCAGTTAATGCAGCCATCTGTACTCCCGCTGACAGCAATTAAGCTGTAGCTCCTTCTCACCACTAGGCTGTATATGTGACTGTGTGTGTGTTTGCACGCAGCCCAGCCTGCCAAACAAACCCTCAAGCTCCACAGTATGAAAATGACTGGATTAAGACACCAAAAAGCAAGCGGGACAGATGGGAGGTCAGTAAAATGGCAGTAATCAGAAACCAGTGCAGGAGGGGGAAAAGCGGGGCGGTTGGTGGCGGCACTCATTCAGGGCTTCGGACTGAGAATGCCACACAGTCTCACTGAGGAGACGATCAGACCATCGCAGCCAGAGCTGTCACTTCAGCTCATCACCGCACTGTATCTGATAAGTACTCAACAAGATGGAGAGGTGATTACGCACCATCAGCAGACGCATCAGCTTCTTGTGCAACAGCTGGCAGTCTCAGCTTGATGTCAGTACACAGTGTGGGGGAGGGCGGTGTAATAAAGAGGCAGCAGAAAGCACCTCGGCACCCAAAAACAACAAAAAAACAACAAAAACCTACTCTTAAGTGAACTAACAAACAAACTGCAGGCTTGTCTCAGACCCAGTGGGAGAATCAGGGATGCAGTAGAGAGTGCAGAAGTATCACAAACCAGGATGAACACCCTAATGCACAATCGGTCCAGAGTGTAGCCACTCTTTGCCTTTAGACTGTTATAACATCATAGATGAATATCACACAGCACTGATATGGCAATAACGTGTGCATCATGTCTGCTTTCCTCTTGCTATAACACAGCATTTTGATTTAAACATGCAGGCAGTAATGGTTAATACACCAAATTACCAGAAAATAGCAATGCACACTAATTCAACATGCAGAGAATACATGCATATTCATTGCTTCTTCTCCCCTCTTATGTAGGCGGTTTATATCGAAGATGATCATCTTGCACCATATTTAGAATCTCAGAATCACTGATGCCGTCATTACTGTGGGAAACGTGCTGCGACAGGATTATGAGATACTCCTTCTTTCTCCACACGTAATCACTTGTGTAATTGTTTATCCTTGCAGATGCTCTAGAAAAAATACATAAATACATTGATTTTTATAAGCAGAGGCACTGAAAACAATAACTGTATCAGTGGAAACCTCCTTTCGTTTAAAACATCCAAGGCTGTTCCTAATGATCAGTGCAACTGTTTGCAAATTATGCACATTACCAAACGCTTAAATAATACAGCCTTAAATTTGTTTACAGCTTCATAATGGTGCATAATAAACTGTTTATTTTTAACATTTCTGTTGGGTTAAATATACATTTTGGCCCGTCTGTTTTTGAAATCAGTGAAGTAACAACAAATGCAGATATTTCACCAATGGCACAAAGAGGCCCTGAGCGATTAGGCGATTACACTCTCATGATTATTAGGACCTGAACCCAGCTGAATACTTAGCTAACTCTTTGAGGTCCACACCAAGAAAAAAGCAATGGAAACATTTTTTGTTTGCATTTCTTATTGACTTGGGTGAGTAATAACCACAATCAATTTTGTTTTTCAATAGACCCTGTAGTTTTTAAAATATTGATCTCTACCAAATGGTTGAGCTGTCACTTCATGGTAAAAGTATGAAACGCAAATACAAGTACAGTAGATAATACAGTCGAAAGAAAATCAAATAAAGGGCCAAATTATAATCAAATTAATGACAAAAACTATTCAGGGCATTGGATACAGTTTATTTCTAGTAGCATACCAGTGATCATTGCTGGTTTTCATTCCATCAAAGGAAACTTTTATATCAAACAACAAAATACATATTTTTTTAATCTGCAAATGAGAAAAATATTCATATTCAGGCCACGTCTGATTGAATGCTACTGTGCAAAATCATTTTTCGTTTAAAAAAATAAAAGAAAATAAAAACAGTGGAAATCAAGCACATCTGCTTGTGGTTTTTGGTCGTGGGGGTCTTAGGGTGTAGCATTTATTCTGTGGTCTTGGAGAGCTGAATCATGGTTGTCCAACTCTAGATGCTGGCTTGTTAACTTGGTTCAGACACAACCAGGTGGAATCCTTTTGAGAGTCATCGGTTTCTGGTCCAGTAGGGCACAGTCCCTCTTGTAGACCAGGTATTCAAGTCAAGGATGTATCCGAACAGTGGAATATGCCATCTCCTTAACTTGTAACTTATAACTTGTCTTATACAGGTGTAATATAATATCAGAAAGCTTAATTCCTCCCATATGCTAATTATATACAGGATGAGTGATTGGCATGGAATGGTGATCTTTGCATTGGACTCTTTGCTCCACCGTTTGACCGATGAAAGAAGCATGAACCCACAGGCATTGTTTAGGTTGACACATTTGGTGTCAAACGATTTTATTGCAATCAGAGCTTCATCAGACCTGTAATCAAAGGCTCCATGGCCCTTCTTCATCAGGTCTTTGTCTGCCATCAGGGAAGCTCCACCAGTGCAGTTTGGTCATACAGTACCAATGCACCTGACACCCAAGGAGGTGTGCAAGTTCTGGCCCATGCTGAAACTTGTGAAGAGCTGAGGTTCTTTTATGGGTTTGCATACTGTTTTTTACAACTTTGGCCCCTTAGCGGTAGCTTCTGTTCCTTTTCACTGAGGGGAGCATTGAAGAATGTAGATCCCCCTTGATACAGCAGCAAGTCATGGATGATGCCAGATGAACTTGGCCGAACAATTTAAAACCCGACTCATCTGGTGGAGAGTGCCAGCCATGTTGGCTTCATATGAAACCATGACCTCAAACACACTGTGGTTGAAGGTGGATGGTATCATGCCACAGGACCATGTGCTTTTTAGCCATATAATTGTTTAGCATCCATATAGTACTTGTTAAACATGAAATTATAATTTTAACAACTTAGTAATATTCATTTACCAGCTACTGTAATTTGATTAAAAGGTAATCAATTGTGATTTCCACGTGTTATTCTTGATTTTTAAAATATTTACTAATATTAACTCAGAAAGTTACAAAAATGACTTACTGAGGAAATTGTTTCAGCATATTCTTGCTGTGCTAACACTTAATGTGATTCATCAACAGCAATGGATAAACAAAATGGGTCTAGTGGTCTGATTTTATGGCAAATAATCAATTTTAAAAATATTTAGGTTATGCTAGCATTAGCACCAAAGTGACAAATCAACCGTTTGGTTGACCACTTTAAATTATTAAACATTTAAGTCACTTTTTTAGTGTTGTCACGTGACATAAATCTGTTTAGTAAGTCCTCTAACACTATCATATATCAAAAAATTATATCTTCCTACCTTAGTTTAATCAAAAACACTCAAAATATGTTGGATGGTTTTTTGTTTCTGACTTCCTGTTTGGGAGAGGGATAAGAAGAGCTAATCGTTTACATTCACAGTGCCTTCTGGTGGATTTTTTTGGGCATTACGGATGTAAACCAATTGGTAGAAAAGACTCAATAAGGTAGGTCTAGTTCAGTGAAAGCCTCAGTTAGATATAGGGCCTGAAAATGTGCTCTACCAATTGGTTGAGCAGAACCCTAAAGGGCTAGTCTGGGTTTGCTTTAGACAGCAGCCCGCCCACTCTCACCATCATCAATACACAACAGCAGAGTTTCAAAAACTTTGAGAAACTATGCCAAGGAACGCTGAAGCTCTTCTGTAAGTTTGTCCCAGTTTTTCCTTTTATGTAACATCCATCTCTACACAACCCTGCAGAGGTTGCTCATTGTGGTGCGTTTATACAGTAGCAAGGTCAACTCAATACCACAACGGGGGAGGGGAGGGGAGGGGAGTGGGGTGCAGAGAAGAAACGGCGCCATACAAAGATGTTCATCTTTGTCGCGAACTGCTGATTCACATACCACTGAAAATAAAAGACTCTGTTTTGTTGTGAAACACAAAAGCGCAGCCGAGTCTCCCAGAAGAAGAAGAAAACAAAACAACGTGCATTTATATTCGACAATTCAGTGCACCATTTACCAAGCTATTGCAGAAAGCCGTGTGTCCTTAACCATATTTAGATGTCAGGGTGGTTTTTCAGCCGCCGAGTCTACGTGGACGTAATTTCTTCAACTGATGGCATTTTTTACAGAGCTGCTACGCTACCGCAGTTGTTAAATGTTAAAGGTTTTATTAACCAAACTTCAGCTCTTGAGTCCTTTCCCCTTCCCTACCATCAATCTTGATTACATTAAAGACAACGGACTCGGATGCAAAAAACAGTAAATAATTTATTCCCTAGTGTGAGCGAAGAATCAAAGGTCACTTTGATGGGCATAAAGCCCTTAGAGTCATATTGCACCTGTGTGCATGAGGCTAATGAGTTGCAGTAAATGAGTGTGGGTCAGGGACCAAGTAAAGCCTGTAGGGAATTATCACAGGGAAGAATCATTAAAGCTCACGCTGTAGCTCATCCACGAAGGTTTGCTTTAATTTAAAAAAAGCCATTTTGTGAACTATGATGTGAAGTAAACAAGAAGGAGGAATGAGATAAATCAGGATGGTCCGTGTCACTCGCTCAAATGTTTCCGAGGCGCAGTCCGATGACCCAACACCAATGTTCGCCGCTGTCTCCACAACACATAGTGCTGCTGCACCAGCGAGCTCATTACTATACATCCCAAAAATAACAACTGCAGTAAGCCCAACAGCACTCTTTGCTTTTAATTGGCATTGTGTTTCAAACCTAAGGTCTTTGTTGGACAGAGAGGTTGCACTAATGGGGCGAGAGATGTGTTGGAAAGACAGCTGGGAAAACACGTTTGCGATATAACAATGTCTAAACATTCAGTTCAGAGCTCTAAGTGTGAATATTTTAGGATTAATAAAGCTAAACTGATTCTGTCAATCAAGCTGTCATAAAGTCCTTTGGATGTGATGTCACATCATGCCATTTCCTGTTGTGTGTGTGTGTGTGTGTGTCCTCCAGGCTGGCTACTAGTCAAAGAGTTCACTGTAACACCATTAAAATGCTAGCAACTTTCCAACCAATCTCAGACCTCCTATGGTTTCAATTCAAAGTTAACCTGTTGCTATGGCAGCAGCCTCAAGGGTCAGCTTAATCTCTAAGGGGGACAATAGTTTCTTATAATGCACTTCTAAATGGTTACATAATGTCAGTAAAAAAAATTCAAAACACATTTCTGTGTGAGGGCAGTTTTCAAGCAAACACCAGCCATTCATAAAACCAATATGTAGGAAAAACAGAGTGTATTTAAATTTGATTTTAGAAGGCTTTAATCCCACAGCCTGTAACCAGACAGAGGGGATTCGTGAGTTTCACGTGGCTGCTGGTAGGTAGAATAACAGTAGCAGTGCCTGCACTGAATCCAGGCATGCTTACAAAACTATGGGACAAATCTGACTACTGTATGGACATATGCTGCGTGCCATGGTACAAAACAATAAAATAAAAAATACTGCATCCATGACAAATAAAATTGTTCAGACGTCAGTGGCTGATGCTGATCTATTAAGTTCCTTTAATTAATTTATTTTCTTTCACTGGCAAAAATGCAGAAAAACTAGAAAAAACATCTCTTCTTTGAGGCCTGTATTCAAATTTTCAAAATCTAGCCTGTGATGAAAGAATTGAGGCATAGTGCCACACACAGAGTGTAAAAGTCCAAGTAGGGTGGTTTAATAACAGAAGACCTCAAATCCTCTGTGAAAGCTCGGTGCATTAAAACTGAACCTGATGAGTAAGAGGCACTGTGACGACTAGTGAATCATCACGTCCTACTTTGTAGTGTATCTAACAATGCCTGATTGTGACCATATTTTACAAAACAATAATCATATTTTACTGAGACTTACTTTAAAACACTATTGCTGCTGTCACATATCAAAGGAGCAGGTCATTTTCTCATAATTTTCTGTACCAATTATTTGAACAGGAAGTCATTGTGGTGTTACGGGCAAGCAATCTCTAGCGTGTCTGTTTTGGAGGGACTTTATTTTCCATGTAATCACTTCTACTCTTAATATTCTTTCAGATTATGAAGGAAAACAAAACAAACTTCAAACAAAGTTTACTCTTAAATTTCAGAGGGAATTTAAAAAGAGTAAAATTCAGGATATTCTGTTTTTGCATGTGTCACAACACATCTTGATATTTCCGAGATGGCAAAACTGCCCCCCGGTAGATAAGACTCCTGGCCACAGAGGATCCACCCAGAGACAAAGCCATCAAAATATTAGCTCCTATTACCCAATGAAGTCTATTTATTTGAAAAACAACTCAGCCCTTCTCACCATCTCTGGCCCTCTCTGCTCCTGAGCCAGGTAAATCACAGCCCTGCTCTTCGTTCTGCTCAGATGAGCTCTGCTGTTACTCCGTTTGCCAAGGGGCTCCTCTGTGTCCCTGCTGTCAGATCAGACCCGAGATATGGTCGAGAGCGCGTTCTTCAGTTCTGATGTGCAACCAGGCAGAAAAACTCAGCTGTGTATCAATCAATCCAAACATCACTGTAGTATAGCTATAGTCTAAATTTAAAGAGGTGTCTTCCCAAAGGATTAGTGGGTTAGGGCAGATACCAACAGAGCATATCAGATAGATACAGAGTCTGAAAGATGTTGGACGTGGAAGAATTTCAGCCATATGTTGCATCCTAATGAAGAGACTGTTCTGCATTTTAATGAGTGATAATATTTAAAATGCTCAAATGTGACTGTAGTAGCCACAGTAAGCTCCCAACTGCATGGTGTGTCTCATTAAGATGCTCCATACAGCTCTCAGAATTTTTTTTTTTTTTTTTTGTCTCATAGAAATGTATTCAGTGTTCATTTGGCAGGTACAGTATGACGCTTGGAAATGCAATTTCTCCCTCTGGGGGATGTGCGACTGTCACTGAATTCTTTCACGAGAGGAAAGGAAAAAAAGGGAAAGGCTACAAATATGGTTGCATGTTGTACTGGTGGCTCCACTAAAAGATACAAGTCAGGGGAGAGAAGGCGGGCACAATTTTACCATGGCGCAGATGCTATAGCTGTGTTGGCAGCGACAACTAGACTTGATGCCCTGCCAGAAATCAGAGACTCTCCAGTCTCCGCTCAGATTAACAGAGCATCAGTTAGACCTGATGGACTCTTCTGATAAGGCCTCGTACACTTGCACAAATAGGCACTGCTGTTTTTCATAGCTTTGAATAAAACGTTAAACAAATTTAGCTGTCAAACTTAAACTGTTGGATAATTTAACAGCCACAGACAGCACACACACACACAAAAACACAAACACACAAGGATGTGCCGCACCGAGCTCCAAGACTGCTGATTACTTTTTCATAAAGTACTGGGAATAAATTACCATAATGTTTGTAGCCTATTGTCATTTCAGCTGTAGCTGCATCATTTGCACAACCGTGGCTTATATTTCACTCTCTTTTCTGACTACCAAATTGCTATTTATCCTAAAAGCAAGATTAATAATATAGATGTTTTTGATTAAAGTTCATTGTATCCCTAATGTCTGTTAGCTGTCCCGTTTTATTATATGCAAATGAGTCCCAGTTTGGAGGTGATTAATTGTGTAGAAGGAGGAACGAGCTCTTTTGACATCTGGGATAAGCAGGCATGTTGACTAGAAAAATGCACGAGTTAGTGCCTTCCTTGTTTAATGCATCTATAAACACAAAAAAACTTCACCCACATTTAGTAAAATGACCTTGACTCTCTTCTTGTGACGGGAAGGCGTGACTCATGCGATGCCAGAGCAGATAGACCGAGAGAAACAAAAATTACGACATAAATAGAAGCGTGCATACTCATAAAGACCTTCTGAAACCCCCCCTCAGCTTAACGATTAAATGCAGGACAGAGGATGTGTTAATTCACAGTATACATTTTTTTTCTCTCACCACCATTACCAGAATAGATGCAGTGCTCTCTGCCCTGAGTACAGGGAAATTCTGTTTCAAGTGAAACTGGGATGAAATGACTCATCCTGCAGCAAAATTCATATTTTTACATAAAAATCTTATTTTACACACTGATGATAATTATAGTAGTCTTCAGTTACCCCTCATTTCTCTAGATTTCTAGGGAAATGGGAAATGCGCTGGTGTATTTACAGGTAAATAACTTACATTGAAATACAATATATGACTCCAGAGAGCTAGAAAGTCAGTATTTTACATGACCTTCAAACATAGCCTGAACTGTCTTGTAATTTCTTCAAGTAGTCTTCTGAATTAATTCTCCAGGCTTCTTAAAGAACATTTAAATCTCTTTTTTGGAAGTTTGCTGCTTTTTGTTTATTTTCTGCTAAATTGATGCTGAGATTCTAGCTCTGGGGCCCGATCCAAGACTGACAGTGTCCCATTTTGTGTTTTTTTTTTTTCCATCCAGGTATGCTTTTATTGCATTAGCAGTGCATTTGGGATCATTGTCATGCTGAAAAATGAAACCATTGGCAATCAGATGATTCCCAGATAGTATTTCATGGTGGATCAAAATCAAATTTTTAGAATTCCACCAAACCACAGATCCCTGTTGTGCCCCTTTTCCTGAACTCCTCTGTACATATTGATGATGATTTCAACAAAAGTCTCAAATTTGGATTCACCACTCCACAAGATCCATTTTTAGCCAAGCTCTTGTATAATTCCACATACCTCAGCTTTTTTCTCCCAGTTTCCTGTGTTTGTTTGTTTTGTTCCTGTTTCTTAAGGACATGACTTTCAGTGTAAATGTGTTTTTGTGGCAGACTGCTAGAAACAACACTATTTAAAGTTGGTTCTTTCCAATTATGTGTAGATACAACACTGACTCATCCCTTGGGTTGGGGTGCCCTTTTCATGCCTGAATGATTTATTTAAAAAAAACAACAACAAAACAACTTTTCCCTGAAAATGTTTTCTCTGCAAATGGGCTAAAAATGAATGAAAAAGCAGCCAATGTCCAAAGAAAACCTTTGAAAGCCGGGAAAGCTATTGCTCAAGACCACTTTACACAATTACAAGCAAGTGTGGCTCCTCGGAAGCAAAATATGAAGAAATTAGTTACTCAATACTTAGCACTATAATTTCCACAGAACCCCGTATTTTTTTTCTATTGCGCATTTCTTGTATAGCTACTTGCGCCACCTGTTGTGTTATTAACTTTTATGTCATTGAAAAGGCCATTCAGGGCGGAGCACGGCACCTTAGCTAAGGCTATTTCCTCATGATTTACACTTATCCTTTATGAAAACTCCGGAATTAGGTGACGCTTCTTTGTGTCATAACTTCTGAAAAGCACATTTGTTTTTCCCCAGGACTACACAGAGAACCTCTTGGGATCTAGCATTGCTTTCAAAGACTCAGACTAAAGTTTAATAAGCTGTGGCAGCTCGTTAGGCGTCAGGCACTTTGAGGACTTGGAGGATGGTTCCTCCCACTCCTTCAGAGCAATTGTTCACAGCAACTTCCTGAGGTGTTGGTGTCACAATGAGTCTGCCGGGCAACCAGCAGAAATTTGTGGGAATTTTTTTTTTAATGTCATGCTAATAGTTGTACAAGGATCAAAGCATAAGGAACAAGTTTAAAAAAAGAGAAGACACTGCATACCATAATAATTAGTATGACGGGCTGACAGGTGACAGGATTTCTTCTTTTTTTTGGTTTGTTTGTTTTATTATTTACACAGACAGACAGGCTAGCTATTTCTAGCACTAACCACTGAGAGCTGTTTCAATCTCTTTACCCAAGTCTTGACATGAAAGCAAGCAGGCCTCTGTCACTGTGGCATTTGGACCCCAACTGGAAAGCAGCATCTTAAAGTGTTTATTCTGTTGTGTTTAAAAATATACTTCTCTGTCTGTAAGCAGCGCAACAAAAAAAAAGCAACTAAATTCAGAACGAAAATATGAAGAAATCTCTGGTCCCATCTTTTTATAAACATTGTGCAACGACCACAATATTCAGATAGAAGGGCGTACATTTTTATGCAGCTCTGACATTGCCAGGAGCAGATTATCAGTTTCAGCCTGCAGTTAATAAATGTTTACTCCCACAGCTACCTTGACCAGAGGCCAAACTGAAATTTCGGTGATCGTCTATTGTTCTAAAACCTCAGGCTAACCCTCAAAGCTGAAGTGTTTATGCCTTTTAATCCAACAAGAGGTGATTTATGTTTTGTAAAAGGTTTCGCTTGGAAGTGATCTGAAAGGGTTCAGTTTTCAGATAAATAACAGGGACACTGACAGAGGGCTTCGCAGCAGTATCGCTGTTTTTAATGCAGCAATTTTCTTCTGTATGGAGACTTCATAAACTGCTGTGACGAGGCACCAAAAAACTAAATGCCAGTAAGTAAAGAGGAAACACGGCTGACTGAAAGGGAACTTGATAAGAGTTTTTGACAAGAAGCTGTTCAATTTTTTGGTGGGTGTGTGATGTGATAAGGGGGAAGAAAAGTTACCAGCCAGTTTATCGTACAATTGGAATGAATAAGGATTTAGCTGGAAAAGCAGACTTAAATATCTGTGGGGTAAACGCAGGGAGAAAAGCACAATCATCAAAAATCTACTGTATGGAGATGGGAACTGAAATTGCCAAGATAGGCAAACAGCCACACTCCACAAAACACCAGACTCTAGTATGCAGCTTCTGTAATCTCTCTGCAACAGTAAATACTATGAAGGGAAAGGAGAACATAGAATACAGGAAGCAAGAGCCATCACTGCTGTGTGCAGGCAGATTTGAATATTACCCTCACACAGGATAGATTTTAAAAACGCAGTTTCTTGTCAGCACATGTCCAATTTACAGTCGTATCGAACCCCGTCTGCGGGTGCAGTCAGAGCGCCGCGATCAAGTTCAGTGACTTATTAGCACAACTGCACACAGGTACAGCTACAGATGCAAAGTCAAAACCACAAGTACAGACTCCCATTTGCATTTTGGGAACATAGCCAAAGGTGATACCCAGATATTGAGTTATAGTTAGCGGATAGGTGCAGCTTCTAGATGTCAATGAACAGATAGAAGGCTTTAAAAAAATATCTGATTTTCTATCTTGGTAACGATAAATAAACGCTTATCTAAAATCTTTTTTTTTTTCAAACAAGTATGTGTTGTTAATTACTGATCTATTCAATGCAGAGTCCCTTCTTTCCTCATTTGGATGTGCTCTTTGGGGCCACTAGTGATGAGGCTGTTCAATAAAGTTTAGTGAAAGCCTGTTAATTTTAATGAGATGCGGACAAAAAAAATGTGGAGACACTGCAGTGTGTAAAGCATCACGCTCTTCAGCTGATGTTGTGGATTTCTGTGTGCTGAAGTGCCATTGTGGGTTACATAAATCCCTCCGCTGTGTTAGGGATATATGCATTTCAAACAGAGCAGGCACAAGCAAATCAAGAGCCTATTAGATCAATCAAATAGCCTGTAGAACAAAAAAAAAGGGGGGGGGGGTAAACAAAGCAATCACATGTAATCAGATGTCCTATTTTGTAAAAGCATACCCAAACATGTTGAATATCCTGTCATTGTAAGCAGAAAATGTTCATGTCGCAGGCTGGAAGCGCCAAATGTTGAGAATGGTGCTTCAAAATAAAACTTGGATATGCAACAGCTTAGATCATTAATAGGAAGCGAGAAGAAGGGCTAACTATAAGCACACATTATGTTATTACTTTATTTTTAAGCAAAAAGATTTGATTAAAAATGATGCTTGTGTATCTGAGGTAGTATCCGCTTCCTCAACTGCACTCACCACTACATTTTAAATGGCTGAGTTGTCTGCAGCCACTATGTGCTATTTCTATAAAATACTCAAATCTGGTTCCATACACCAGAACTCGGATCTTCTATAACAGTACTAAAAAAAAAAAAAAAAACAGTCCACAGGACATTTAATCATAAGCTGGATGGTCAAATGGAGGACAAATATATAGTGTTACTGAGCCTCAGTTTGAATACTTCGGTTAGTGTAACTGGAGCATTTAACCATTATTGCTGTTGTGATGGCATGCCACACATGGTAAGCTCCACACCACCAGTTGATTCACTTTAGTTTAATTTACAGTCACTACTTTAATATATTCTGGTTATTGTTCAATATTGTTTCTTTATTAAATATATTTATATTTCCATCACACCTTCCAATGTTTATATGGCGTGCACACATATTAATACTGCAAGTTCAAAGTTTTGTTTTGTTATATTACATCTTTCTTTGTTTGAGTTACCTGGGGTTTGGCTTCTCCTCCTGTCTGGCAAAAGGTGTGGCAAAGGGCTGGGAGAGCTGAAGTACCACTGACAGCCTAATTGGATAGCACCACATGCTTCATTGCCTGGGGGGTGTTTCATGTTTGTTTAATTGTTTTGTATTAGTTGGTTATATGGCAGTCATTTAGTTTTGTGTGTCATTTGGTTTCAACAGGTCAGTTTATCATATGTTTGTTTGAGATTTTGTTAATTGTTATCTTGAGTTTAGTCTATTTAGTTGACCTCTTTTATTGGCCTGCCTGTTTAAGTTTTGGCTTTGTTAAATCTATTTTCATATTTTTGGGTCAATAAAACCCCTTTTTTGAATTAAACACCTGTGTCCTTTATGCTTTACTGCTTGGTCCCTGACAGCTGTGCTAGCTGTTGTATTCTGTGGCTATTTACAGCTTTTCATCTGACCTCAAATCTAACTTCTGAAAGCTTCACACCCACAACACAACCCCAGCCGTCACCCTAACCCTACTCCTATTGGATAATTGGTCATGTGGCCAAGACATAACTAGACTTATTCTGAAGCAGCCATTTTGACAGGAAATAGTAGCCAAACACAGTTGCTGTTAATCATATTAACGCAGCTTCTGTTCTATTTAGAGACAGAGCCAAAATTTTCAGTAACACGTGTTTCGAAACTGGTCCGCTAAGGGTGAGAAGTGTACTTTCCAAACTCAACTTTTTGACCGTCAGAAACATCTAAACCAACCAGTTCCTGAAAGTCTATTTAAAACAGCAATCTGAAGGCTGTATGTTCCCTGCGATGGGCCAAACCGGAAAAGAAAAATTGTGACTCATTGCTTTTATTCATGCTAACAAGGTTTTACTTGCGTGTTTGCCTGTCAAAGACCACATGGTCTGTTTGAACAGTGAAACAGACACATGTGAAGTGCACTGCAGCCACCACGAGGTCACTTTCACAAAAAGATGACAAAAACTTTTTGATTGCTTTGCAACAACTTAGAGACCTTCTCACTTATTTTCAATGTTTTTCCTCCATTTCATTTCTCATTCAGGCACCTTAATCACTCGTCAGTCAAAAAGGAGTAGTTAGCTCATGTGCAACAGGAGAAAACACGGATTATTCTTCAGTACATTTCATTTATCAGTAAGGAATACCATGACATCCACAATGGGTATGAATACAAACTAAGATAACTCCCCCCAAAAATGCAATATCATGCAAGATTTTATCCATGCTGTGCAAACAAGTACTGCAACATGGTTTAAAATACTAAAATATAATTTCATTTTATCGTCACTGGCCTTACTACAGGATAAACATCTAGTGCAATTCCTCAAAAATAATGACAGTATTCCATATTGTTCTTTTAAATTAAGAGTGGAAAATTACTAACATAGGTGGGAATTTTAGAATATCATTCATATCAAGCGTATTAAGCTCCAAAATCCTCATACATGATGTTTTCAAGCCTGCCTATAACTCGAGGGAAGCTGACACTTGTTCTTACTTAGTTCAACAGTTGATGATTTTACTCCGTTTTACAGTAATCAATATCACTAAGATGAATTTCACAAAAAAAAATAAAAAATTACACAACACTGGATACTCAGCTGTGACAGCCAAACAGGATGCAGTCTGCATTTCTCTGGGAAACTGTAGCTGTTTGTGTGTGCGTTCAAGGTTATGCAAATCCACTACTGACATTGTGCACACAATATGAAACACACTGACCTGGACTCGTCCTGTGCAATAGATTTATTTGTATTATAGCCACTAATGTTCAAAACACAATTCAGGGAAAAGTGGTCTCATCAGTGAAGAATGAGGAAATGAAAAACTAACTCACCACCCGAGTAGAAACTGAAAGCATGTTCCTTTTAACCACTTTTCTGGCCATACCGGTAAACAAAGCCTTTTTACTGGTAAGCGTGTGCTTCGGCACACAGACAACTCTGTCCCTCGGGCTAGTGTTTGTCCTCCTGCTGCCTCGCAGAATAACCCGACTGTGTGGAGGAGTTATGGACCAGCAGGCAGTTTCAGCCCACCACAACGCTCCGTGAAACAGCAGACGTGTAATATGCGAGTGCATGTGGGGTTCACCACTGTGTGTAGTAAGTGCGTGGACACAGGAAATCACACACTGAGAGGCAGCTTTAGAGGCTGCTGGTCTGGCTGCAGGTCGACTCAGTGGCTAGCAGCAGCAAAAAGAAGCTAAATGACTTCATAACTGCATGGTGGACAGTTGGAGAACAAGCCTCCAGCAGTTATACAGCATTTAACCAGCAAAAAAAAAAAAGTCGCTCTGCTATATAACACACGCACTGAATCTGAATTAGAAAAACCTAATACTGCAACTGCTATAGAAGAATCTGTCTTAATCTTAAGACTTGCTTTAAAACGGAAATGTTGGATTTTTTTATTTTTTATTTTTAGTAAAAGGAAACAAAAGGTGGTTTCCAAAAGATTTTCTGAGGTTTGTCTGTTACTCATTTTATATCCTAAGAGCAAAAAGATAAAACATTTAAGTCAACATTTTAACCATGCTCCCTATGATATTTTTGTTTTAGGTTTTCAAGATGCTAGTGAGACCAGCTATGATGTATGGTTTTGAGAAAAAAGACAGAAGGCTGAGCTGGAGTTGCAGAGTTGAGCATGCTCAGATTTTCATTGAGAGGGACCAGAAAGGTCAGAGGGACAACTCATGTTGAGATGTTTGGAGACGCCGTTAGAGAGACCAGACTGAGATGGTTTGGACATAAGTAGTGGATTTATTGGAGAAAGAATGCTGAAGATGGAGCTGCCAAGCAGGAGGAAAAGAGGAAGACAACAGAAGGTTCAAATGTGGTAAAAGGAGGACAAGCAGAGTGTAAAAGAGAGGGATGCTAAGGATAGACTGTGGTGCTGTTACAGCCCCTGTAGCGGTAGCAGCTAGTAATAGCAGCTAATAGTAGAAGCTGCTAGAAGAAGATTTTACAGAAGAAATGAGCAACATGCAAGGAGTTTGAGTACCAACTTTTACCAAGAAAAACAAAGAAATTTTAAAGCTTTATAAATAATCAGACTCCTCAGGCTGTATCATCATTGGGCCACCTAGATATTACACCTAGAGGAGCTGCTAAACCATGAAACCCTGCCATGAAGCTCCCAGCATGTAGATTTTGTGCTGATGTTAATGTGAGAGGAGGTTTGGAGCTGTGCTGTTGTTGAATGAGCAGAGCGCTGAGACACTTTGCACCCCAGCCCTCAGCAACCTCCCTCTCCAACTTCATGTGGTCTGATACTTAATGTGGGTGATTTGTTGTGGTTCCTGAATGCTTTCATTTTGCAATAATACAACTTACCTAGGAGAGAAGAAATTTAATGAGCTGATTTGTTGCAGCAGTATTATGCTATTACAGTACAGTGAACTCTGCTTTTTGGAACGGCCCAGGCAAACCGAATGGCTACAGGTACTAGAGTTTATACACCTGCACTAACAGCTGAATTCAAAGATTCAGAGGTATGGCCCAATACATTTGTCCATATAGTGTAGCTGCCCAAAAGCAGACAATTATGGATCTGCATCTTCAAATGTTCCAACAAAAGATGCCTGAAGCATTTTAAATACAAAGTCCTGTGAAAAAAAAAGGGAAAAGAAGAAGAAAGACGTTTAAAGGAAAAGGGCTGAGAATGTGTTAAGCACTAGTTGGATCAATCATGTTTTGGGTTTGTTATGAAGCAAGTGGCACGGGGAAACATTTTATTGGTGAGTGGAAAGATTTACTCAATTAAATAAAAGCAAGCTGCACACTATAACAGCAAATGGGCCAACTCAAGAGGCTCGTGTTGAAGGTTTGCCATCGCCCTCACAGCCCTGAACCTAATCATCATCATCATAGAAAAACCTTTGAATACACTTCAAAAGAGCAGTCCGTGCACGAAGGCCAAAAATGTCACAAAACTACAAGCAATTTGCAGGAAGAATGGATGAAAGTCCTTAAAATAGACAAACAACAACAACAAGAAAAACTTCGAATGAAAAAACTTGTTACTTTATGCTGAACAAACCTTTGCTTTGAAGCCTTTTTTCTTTTATCCCGTAAACGTTATCGTTTGGCAAATTCAAATTCGCAAAAACAATTCAATGTCATTCTATGTGATAAAAACTAAAAGACAACACCTTTTCACATTTTTCAAAACAGACTTCACAACTATTTGTGTGGAGACAGGAACATCTGGAAACATTGAAAAGTAAAAAACTGTTTCTGCTGGGTTAGATACCTTTTTTTTTTTTTAAAGGAAAGAAAATCATACATTTTTGTGGCAGTGAGACATCGTCCACACATAGAGAACGGCTTATTTATCAGAAAACCTTTTAAAACATGTCCTCATGCAGTCAAAGCTCATCTTCCTAGTTTTCAATTTCAGTAAAAAAAAAAAAAAAAAGAACAAATGAAAATGTCAGGACAGTTTGACAAAACAACCTGCACCATCCACCCATCATCCTTCTGTAATTGGGGTAATCAGGGCTGCAAAATAACCCAACCTTGGCTTCTTAGTTTGACCCATGTGACACTATCAACAAAACCATAACAGCTCCTCTGGGGTGGTTAACAAAGCTACGAAAAGCACATTCCTGGGAATATCAGCAGCTGAGCTCTGACAAAACAACATCTTAAGAACACATTATGCTTGTCAAGAAAAAAGAAGCTTATTGCTGCAAGAAACGGTTAAACGATGTCACAGATCATGCCCGTATCAACATCTGCATTCGTTCAGCTGAATTCTATTTGTTTAATAAACTCTTCTGTTGCTTGAACACCTAATTTGAACATAATACGTCTCACAATATCTAGCAAAGCTCATTTATACAAGCTATAGCAGGCTGAATTCATTATTTAAATCACTATTAATAACTGCAACACAGTCAGGATTGAATTATCGTGATCAAATAAATGTGGGGTGCTCTTAAGCAGGGAGGGGATTTGGGCTGGAATTATTTCTGCTGCTGTAACCGGAGAACGTCTCTAACATGGATGTAATGAGATGTAAGTCTGAATACGCTTAATGAAAAATACAATGCAAACACCACCAGCAACGGCAAACAGTTGAAAAGTCATTAGTGAGAAAACCTCATTGATATTCATGATGAAATGACGGCTCTGGCTCATTCCACCTCGATATTAAAAGCAGCTGATGATATATCCGTGCTGTTTACAGTCAGGTTAATTGTACAGGAAAACCCAAAATTCCGCACATCATTTCCGAGACATTACATCACAGTCGGAGTTCTTAAATACAGGGAGTGCAGAATTATTAGGCAAATGAGTATTTTGTCCACATCATCCTCTTCATGCATGCTGTCTTACTCCAAGCTGTATAGGCTCGAAAGCCTACTACCAATTAAGCATATTAGGTGATGTGCATCTCTGTAATGAGAAGGGGTGTGGTCTAATGACA
>NW_024582368.1:673319-707529 GCF_018398535.1 Haplochromis burtoni | reverse complement strand
ATGAGTTTTTTGGGTTCATTGAGAACATGGTTGTTGTTCAATAATAAAATTATTCCTCAAAAATACAACTTGCCTAATAATTCTGCACTCCCTGTACAGTGACATCAAAATGCTTTTGTGTGTCCAGCCACAGTGGCTGCTGCTGCTGCTCGCGCCAATTACCTTGTTTCCCCCAAAGTAAGTCCAGAAACAAACAAATATAGAAACTGTGATGAGATGCCTACAGGTCATATCGCTACTGCATAATGCCAGTAAGTCTGACAGAAAGAGCAACATTTTTCTTAAAAGGTCACACATAATTTAGCATATCATGATTTTCCTTTTTTTTCTTAAATGCCAGTTCTTTCTGTATATTTTATGGTTTGAAAACATAACTGCCAGCTAGAAAGTTTTGTTAAGTAACATGAACATTTGGGATAAACCAGTTCATGTAAAATTACAGACAGCCATATGCAATATTTCCCAGTGTTGGCCTATCACAGGTAGACTATATCGTACACTGTGGATGGGCAAACTGTGGTTTGGCTTAAGCGGTGTCATCATGTTGTTGTGTGCTAGATTTTAAAATGCACTGCCGGAAAGTTAAAGGAGAACCTTATTTTGTACCACATTTATAGAGTTGCAATTTTGGGTGCTTGTGTTTTCAATAATTTGATTAGCGCATATGTGAAAGTAATCCCTGTGACCCAAAAGCTCTAACCACTCAATTTCAGCCAATTCTTTTCCAGTCTTAGCTCTGTAGGAGAGTGAGCATCCTTAATATGGTCACCTCAGGCACACGGCTTTAACTGCGAGTGCACCTGCTGTTTGCAAAGGAGAGCCAATAAAAAGGAATTTGGCCTAAAGGAAGAGGACCTATAAGGGCTCATTTCAGACAGGTGAATAAACTAAGGGGCTACACCAAAGCCCAACATAAAATAAATGTGGATTATTCTGAACTGTAAAATCATGCAAAGCTACTTTAATACAGTCGAAGAATTAAACTATGACGTTAGAAAAGAGAATTCCAGGCCCACTTTATCCAGCTTATTTAAACACCAAGAGACAATTAGAACTTTTGGTGTTACTAAAATAGTTTTTATTTGAATTTATTTATTTCTTATTCATGTCAAGGACAAACAACTCAAACTTATTTTGACCCCTGCACCCCTAATGTGGACATCAAATCTGTCAGGCTATCATCACCACATGAGTGCGCTAGAAGACAAACACTTCTGAAATCAGCATGTGCATGACCAAAGCTGAAGTTTTGACAAAAATTAATCTGGAAAGCACGGTCGCTATGATGAATCACCCATCAAACAAGTTTCTGCAAGTGGACTTTTTACTACAGCAAAACTAATTGAAATGGACGGCTGAGTGGCTTTCAGGAATCTAATTAAATACAATATGGAGGAAAGATTTACTGCTCACTAAATTAAAAGGGTTTCACAATACAATGTTAGCACTTAAGGACAGCTGGTACTAACTAATGAAACTGTGGTAAACAAACCAATTGACAAATCGAATGTTATTTTACTTTAAATGATTCTGTTAAAGTAAAGAGCTGCGACACATCTAAGTGGGCTGTATTAAATTATGCCATTAAATTCATTTTACCATGTAAAAATGTTGGGCTGCATGTGGCCCACGATGTAAAATGAGTTTAACATCACCTGATGTCATTATAAAAGCTGCTTATAGGTCAGACCCTTTATTGCTCGTCTCATCATTTCCTGGTTTTTGTGTGGACAAACACAGGCGTTTGCTTTTTTTTAACCTTTGAATCTGAACACAGTGTAGACAGAGAGTAGGGAAGAGGGTTTGCTTGTGACCCAGAGGTGAAAATGCTCCAACGACAAGTTTGATGTGACAGTTTTGCAATTTTTAACTGAAACGAAAAAACACTGACAGAGCAGGTTGAAGAGATTTAATGAGTCAAGGCTACAAGCAGTTAGCAAATCAAGACAGCCTCGCTTTGCGGCATCATTTTAAAAGCAAAGTCAATTAAATATGACAGCTGACATAACAGCATCATAAATTATTTTGTTATAGCCCAACCAAAGCTTTATTTTATTATCTCAGGTGTAACAGCGTTCATGTAATTTTTTTTTTAAATTTAGGAACACTTCTAATTAAATTCCTGTCATGGTACAGTGTGACAGGATATTATACCATAGAAACCGTGAAGGGTGGCAAGTTTTATCATTGTGAATAACTAAAATGTATGGATAAAAACAACGGCAGGAGTACTGCTCCCACCATCATTTGTCTGGGAGCCTGCTGTCCTTGCTGGCTTTCAGAAGCACTTTAAGAATTGAAAAATTCTTTAACATAGTCTAACGAGGCTGTTTTCTGGTTTATGGGCAGGAGATGCAAATTAGAGGCACAAATTAGAGAAATAAAAACAGCCTTAGGCCTAAACTTCCTTGTGTGTGTGTGTGTTTACACTAAATGAAGTTGGCTCCAAAGTGGCCGTCAACACGTCAAAGAAGCCATCATAACAGCTGTGTTGTGTTATAGCAGACATAAAAAAACAACTTACAATCTTATCTACAGCAACATGTTCTGCAAGCTTTTGTGTTTAAAAGTCTGCTGTCATCAAACAAACATTGTGATGGTGACTTTATTATTACAGCTCAGGACATATAGGTTATTGAGCTGATATAGCTCTTTTATTTGGTGGGGGACTCGTGATTATTTGGTTATCTCTGAGAGCACGGTTATCATTTCAGCATAAATTAATAAGATGTTAAATGTGTGTCTGTTAGGCTGACAGGATAGCAGGTATCATGTTTACACTGTGGCAGATTAGTCAATCTACAATGGGGGGAGAAAACAATCAGTCTCCTTCCCCTTTCCTTATTCTTGGTTGGCTGCCACCAGCAGACAGACACCTTGGGAGTCTGTGAAAGCCCTAATGACATCATCAACCATAGCCCACTAACTGCAGCAGTGCCATCCCACGGTCCGTTCAGCTGAGCCAGCACCTCTCCTCGGCTGATGTATAGCAGCTGTCGAACACTACCCCGTTTCATCAGAGGCATTACAACTTCATTGCGCCTGGTCAACACACACAAAGTCAGAGTGAAGAAGGCCACTTAAAATCTGACCAAAATATCATTACAAACGCCGATGTTGCTGTATTACCTATGCCGCCATAAGCATTACCCCAGTGTGGTCTGATTCACATAGGTGCATGACATCATCCCAAGAAAGGAAGTCATTAGACTAAATCAATGCTTTTATTCCCTGCAGACGAAGTCCGACCTCAGGGAAACAATAACCCAATCCCGGCCAGCATAATATGATACCTTTATTATGTTATTATGTTACAGTTCAGCCATACAAGACGACTAGCGAGGGACATATACCTATAATTGTATATCCAGAATCAGATAACAGAAGCAGCATGAACCAGCCATACAAATTACACTGGAAACCTCGCAGTACAGTTCCAGCTGCCATATGGCCATAATACTGTTAGGATAATTTTAATTTGTTCACAGTCTACGGCCAATTAAGAAAAGTAAAACTTGCTAAACTGGAAGTCTCTCAAAGGGAGGTTAATCACGGACACAATCACAGCTTCCTAGCAAGCACCAGAGTCCAGGAAAAACCCACATCCTGAATAACACACGCACATTCTCCTGCAAAACCGGAAGACAAATATGTACGAAGACTTTTTTTTGTTGGCTGGATCCATTTCCTGTCTCTTAGCACATTTCGATCAATATTATTTTACAGATTAAGCACGCAGAGAGTGAGGAGACTGGGAGCAGCTAACATAGAGATGCAAAGCATGTATGCAGATACCATTTTACAACAAGACATAAAAACAGGAATTCAGCACATTAAAAAAAACGTAAAAGAGAAATTATTTGGATATTTGGGGTTTAAAATTACTAATAAAGCAGTGTGGTTCTCCATTAGCACAAAGTTAATGTAGGGCAACAAAACAGGACGTGCGCCGACTGCTTTCTTGTTAGTATAAAAATAGCATTTTTTTTTAATAAATTCAGAATAGTAATCGATTACTTTATAGACCAATTACTGAAAATATGACAGGTCAATTGATTATGTGAATTTTTTGTAGTTTATGGAAGACAGAAAAAGCAATAAATAACAACCAAAAACAATTTTTTTTTTCTATATCTGTTCTTAGGCTAAATTATGCGCAAACAAGCTCTATGTTTTTAGTAAGAAGAGACATCTGCTCCTGTTCCCGTAAAGTAATTTGTCAAAACAAAGATGTGAACTAGCGGATGAATCAAAAGTAAAAACCTTTTTTTTTCCTTTCTTTTTTTTCAGCTGAAACTCTTCTGCGAGTCAAAATGTTTTTGCCTGTTGTTAAATTGAATTTGATTGAAACTGCTGCACAACGCCACAATGGAGCCTGTCAAACGGATCCTCTGTTCCATATTGTAAAATACCGTGGGAGGCACATTTCTCCATCGCAACCAATTGTATCAAACAATGACGGCAGTGAACTGGCAGAAAGCTACTATCGAAGCCTTCAGATACTTTTGATTGCAATTCTTTCCGCCCTCCAATTACTTTCCTCAGAGCCCATCTCTGAAGACGTAAAGTACAAGCTAATTTGCAAGCACACAATGGCACAGTCCATTAAGACTGCAGGCTCCTTCCCTCGCAGTTTAGCAGCTTAACAGACAGTGTTCCAGTACCCATACTCGTGCTATTTAGTATGCCATCTCCCAAGACGTGCAAAACGCAATATCAGGAAGTCCTTCCATTATTAATTAACTCACGCCAGCACGGCTCTGTGGTCATTCTGACCCACGGGCCCCTGCACAGAAGATGCATCGCGCAAGTGTTCCCTTCAGCTCAACAGATGGCCGCCCATCCTGAGCCTGTTCTGCGGAAGGTTTCTTCCTGTTAACATTCTCATAGGAAGTCTGTGGTCTTCCCTTTACAACATATTAAAGGCATAAGCTCTTCATGCTCCAAAGTGAAGCGCTCTATGATTAAGATTTGTTGGAAATTGGCACTACACAAATAAAAATGAACTGAATTAGTAAAGGCAGCTGCACTAACTACTTTAAGTTGAAAATTAAAAAAGTTAAATTATGGGATTTGGAAGGCAGCGACAGCCTCAGATGCCCTCTTCCTCCTCCTGTTCGGAATCATAATTACGGCCTTACTTTCTCATTTCCATCAGCACTCGGTTCTAGCGGGACGACAGAGTCTGCTGACAGCTTCGTGCGGCGCCAGCTCTCGAATAGATAAAATTTCATGACTGCAGAATGATTGTTCAGTCGTCATTGTGGAGGACACACAGTCAGCCGGTCGCGAAAGAAGTCAAGAAATGGAAAGTAGACGGAGAGGGGAAGGCCGTCTTTCTGCCTAATGTGGCCATAATGTAGACTTCATGTGGAAAATAATATGCTGGAACAAGTGTAGACAACACACTGGGTATCAAACGTCTGGACAAGAAAAAGATAAGAGAAAGTAGGCATAAAATGATATGATTTCCTTGTTGTAAGGCATACGTACTCAGTAGGAAAACTCATGGGAGGAAAAAAAAAATCACCTTTTTAGCTACAGAAAATTCCCATATTCCCAATTTCCTTTTTCTAATTTCAGATTTTTCTGTTGAGCATAAATTAAAAACTAAATTAAACTCAGACTGCTTGCCTACAAAGATCACCATCTGTCGCTTCTCTTCAAACACTCCCTGTCAAAAATCACAAGAAAAAACACAATACAATGTGAAGAATAGGATTACAGACAAAATTAGCATTTAGTTATCAGAACGTTTATATGCATACTACACATACCAGCAGCACGACGAGGCTCGTCATCACAACAAGCTCTCAGCAAAGAAATAACCCAAGCCTACAATAATGTATGACACAGACACCCAGCCGGTTCTTCCCCTTTCCCCAGCATTAACCTAACAATAACCCCAAACCACAGGAAAACCCAACACCGCAGCACAGATGGCATCAAAAGAACCGGTCTTTGACATGAAGCTGAGATGTGTTACCTCAAATTGAACATGAGTGAAGGGCTTGCCCTCCCATTTGGCAAAGCACACACCACGAGGATGAAGGGAGAACAGAAGACTTTAAAGTACACTAGAGTGCTTTACTGCATGTTTAAAAGCTCTGAACAAACTGTAACACACAAGCAGGAACTGTACAGCAGAGCAGCACGCGTCATGACGGGGGTGATGATGGAAACAACTGGAGAAAGCTGATCCTGCAGCCAATGAGAGGACAGAGTGTAATGTGAGAGCCACTGTGGCAATAAAGTGATCAGTGGGTTTGATGTCAACATTAAAGCCTTACCATTTAAGAAATAAATAAATAAAGTTCAATTCATATTTTCCACGTTACTGCGCAGATGTATTGTTGTTGACGTCAAGCTGAAGGCAAGCAACCAGAATCACTGGTGACACTGATCTGAAAAGCGCGCAGCGATGCAGGGCGCTGCTTCTGGCTTTATTATGGTTCATAAGGCGACACCCGGCTGGGCAGTGCGCCTCGTAGGACCTACAGAGAATACGAGATGCTCTCCGAGCCACAGCGAGCTGCTAAGATCACACCACGCCGATTTTTGAACATTAACATCCAAATCAGCATTGATCCGGTAAAGTCAGGACAGGACTCCGCTGCTTTCTGAGTAATCCAGAAGGCACAGCACTGACAGCAAAACCCTAAGATGGGTTTTTAGCGGTATCGAACACCGATAAATTCTTTCTTCATCATCCGGAGTCTCATCGCATTCCAGCAGCAAATTGTGGAATTGTGGGAGCGCGTTGAGGGATCCGGGAAAACTAACAAAAGGCTTGCTCGGGCAACATTACGTCTTCCTACATCGAGTCACACACACACATCTACATGGACACACACACGCTGAATGCACAAAACAACGAGACAATAATTAATAACAGGCATCTGAGCTGACACAAACACTCTGCTGCTGTTTTCCCTTTCTCTCTCTCTCACCCTCTTTTTGCTGCAGAGCGCACTCGCTCACATTAAACTGGATTTTCATACCTTAATCACAGCAGGCTACGAGTGACCGTCGTGAGGAACAGAGTGTCGGCTTCAACGGCAGTCAATATAAAAACAAAAAAACAAAAGAAAAGGGGGGGAAAAAAAGAAAAAGCAGCAAATTCTCACGCTATCATCCCAGCACAGTTCAGAGGCACGTCCGAGCGACCCCCTCCAGCCGCCTCAGGTCGGATTTAATAAAGCGAGAGGCGCAGCGGACACGCTGGAGCCTCCTCAGCGTGGACGTACACATACTGCATCGCAGCGAACGTTGCTCGTTGAACGTCGTAAAGACACACGCGAAGAAAACACTCACCGAATGTCGACGCGTTGTTTATTTCATTGCCCCCGCTGAGCAGCTGTTTGTAGTGGTGCGTCACCGACTTCCGCGTTAAGATGGAGTGGAAACAAAATGCAAGAAATAATTAATTTAAAGGACAGGCGGCGCACGCGGGCGAACTGACTGAGGGCTGTGCACTGCCGAGGAGAGGAGGATGGCGATGATGATGATGTGGTGATGAAGGTGACGATGATAGCTTTTGATGATCGTGATGGCAGTGAGGTGGAAAATGACCCCACCGTAGTGATTATAGTGATAGTGAATAACAATAAGTGATAATTAAAAGGTGCCATAATCAGTATTTTATGCGACAAATGGTTCCCTATGTAATTTTAAGGGTGTTACTCACAGTGAGAAGCCCACAAATATTCAAATTATGGCCTTTAACATTTTGCTTTAGTGTCGAGCAGCAGTTTTAAAGAAAATCTGCAGCAGCCCATAAAATGATGGGCAAGCAGACAGAAAGTAGCAGGTGAAAAGTATACCTCTGCATTTCTATGCATTTTCACTATAAAAGCTACCCTGCCAGTGCCGAAAGGGCGGTACCAGCACTGCTGTGTCTAAAGTTTGAACCACTGAATTGAGTGGCTTTGGGAGGGGCTTCCGAGAAATTTATCAGTGAGTGACAGATGCTCTGTAAAAAACGGTTGTCAAAGGGCTCAAGAATGGTGCTTGGAACATCACAGGGTCATGAAAAAGTCTAACAAAGGCTCAACAGCCAAGGAGCCAAAATAAAAATAATTTCCTTCTGGAGTCTGTGGTTCATCAGCTGATGCACACATGACCACAACAGCTGTTCTCTCAAGTGGCCAAAAACTAAATTTAAGTTGCATTATCATAGAAGTTGAAGCACCATCAGCTTTTATCGTTCCTGTTTGCCTCGTACAAAACAATGAGGTTAAAAAAATACATCCATTTTATTGGAGTCATCATGAAGATCTGTAATATATTCTTGACTCGTGCAACCAACTCTGGGAAATTACATATCGTGACTAAGAAAGGGGCAGTCAAGGACACATATTTGTACCAATTTACCAGGCAACATGCCACATGTTAATTACAGATGTGCTGGTAGGTGGATTTTGTTCGCTTTAGACAGAGTTAGGCTCCCTGTTTCCCCCCATCTGTAGCTACACCAAACTACATACATCTTACTTAACACTCTATCAGAAAGAAACAATTAAACATTTCTTATTTTAAATGACATCACATAAAGTGTTGACTACAACTTTTTAATTAAAAATGCTCTAGTTTGTCACATTGTTCTAATATACTCAAGTAAAGAAGTTTTCAGATTATAAATGTCTGGTTGTGTATCGTGACACTTCCAGCTCAAGTAAATCCCTGCTTGTGCTGTAACTCCACACCAAGAGAGCCCCTCACTCCCAGTCCAGTATGTTGGGAGAGACTCAGTTGTTAAAGAAGGGAACGTATCCTCTGTTGACTCAAAGCCTGAGCTCTATCTCTGTGAAGCCTTTCATTGTATTCAGCCTTATTACTGATGCGAAGTCTGCCGCTCTGTCCTTGGGGTGGGACAACAGCGCTTCTGTGCTCTGTCTGGACAAAGTGGGCACCTCAGAAACGAGTCTGCCAAACTGTCATGCGTGTGTCTCTGCGTCAGAGAGATACAGGCCGTCTTGCAGTGTGGTAGGGAGGATTGGGCCATGGCTTTTGTATTAAGTGGGCAGAGAAGCAGCCGAGTGAAGCACAGCTGTCCTGTTGATACAAAAAAGAAAGAAACACATTTACAGGATGAAAACAGAGCTCTTTAACAAAAGGGAGAACAGAGCCAGAGAGAGAATTGTATACCCAGCCGTAACAGTCTCTTTTGGAAGCAGCTAGAATTTCTTTCGAAAGAGATTAGAACAGGGTGTGTGTGTGCTTAAGTGGAAGGAACGGGTGGTGTAAGAGCAGGGGGTTAACATAACAAGTCTCACTGAGTTAAAGATAAGCAGAAAGTAAGCAGAAAGAAAAAGAGAGGGGAAGAAAAAGGGCAGAGGAGGACAGAGAAAAGGTGGAGTTGGTACCCGAGTAGAACAATGTAGGATTAATTCTTCCCAGGAGGTCAGTGGTTCTGTCAGTAGGTGGGACCAAAACTGGGAGTTGGTGTAAAAGACAGACGTGTGGTTTCAGTGTTAAGATTTCCTTGGCGAGTGTCTTTCGAGCTCTCTTACCCGCACATGAAACCCGTCAGACTAGCAGAGCTTGATCGCCCCAGTGTGCGAGTACATGACTCAGCAGTGTTGAGCCATGTGCATATTCTGAACACTTGGTGGAAAATGATCATGCTCGTTTGTGTTAAAACAAGCCTTTGTACTCTGCGCACTTTTCCGTTTGTTGGTTTCAACATGTGATCGGTGTTCCTCATTGTGCCGGCACAAGCTAAGATCAGTTCTTTATTCTTTTCAAATTTTTGTAGCCAACAGAACCCAAAGCATGGCTGAATACAGCATTTAAGAGTTCTAATGACAAAAAGCAAACACACATTTTCAGGAACATTGTGCACTTTGATTGTCTTAATGGACTGTTTTTAAATGGACAATTAGTAACCTAAGATTTTGGATTTTGAAGGAGCCCTTTCCTATGAAAAGAGTCTGCCAAACCAGCATTTTAGTAATGCATATCATTGCTTTTACTCTCGGTGAGAATGATTTCTTCTTCTAAAAGCATGTTTGGAAAAAGAGAAAAAAAACATTGTTTTCCACTCGGTGGAAAATATAGACTTGCAGCACTTGGCAGAGTTGCAAACAGCAAGCTGAGCAATCCCAAAACAGAACAGTAGAAAATAAGCATTTGCTGGGTGTGTTTATGTGATACACTGCAAAGAAGCAGCTGAAGGAAACCGAATCAAATACTCAGACAAAACCTCTATATATCCCGAAAGGTGCTCTATCATGTGGGAATGAAAAGAATCCCCTATTGGAAAAACTACTGCACTGACTTACTGTTGCACTATCATAATCCACAAAAAAAAATCGAAATCTTTCATGCTCAGCAACACAGTTTGTGTTGCAGGCTCTCCTAAAAAATGTATTGTCTCCAAAACTAAGCCAAAATAATGTGCCTTAAATCCAAGTAAGTTCTGTAAAGTTCATTTTGTAAGCTTGTACCTTTAGGTCAGTGGCTGTTTAAAAGTGTGTTGGCTGCTTTCTAAAAGTTTCTGGGAAACTTCCTTACCTTTGCAGTGCTCCCAATGGAACACCAGAACCAGCTGAGGCCAGTTTGTTTTCTGTTTATCTGCATGCTACAGCACAACAGGCTATGAAAGTCAACCACTATTTCAGGTCAGGACACTACCAGCAATTTTACGGAGTAGGGTTTTTATATAGTCATCAACTGATAAAACTTTGTGTATACCAAAATAATGAAAAGGAAAAAACCACAACATGTTTGCAATTGACACGCTGATGCTATTATGTGTACACACACACACACACACACACACACACACACACACACACACACACACACACACACACACACTCACTGTACTTGTAGGTTCATAAGACTGTAATGAGCTTTGCACATATTTGGTCATAAATCAGAGAATTGAGAATTGGAGAAGCGATGAAAGGCATTGATGAGACGGCACACGCAGTAGCCAGACTTTAGCCTACGGCAGCCATCACCACCACTTGAATCCACCTGACTACTCAGCCAGTAGCTTGCAAATTTCTGTTTAATGTTCTAAAAACTACATTTTCATGTATTAGTTTCACCACTTTCACCAATCTACTGCCTCCTGTTGCTGCACTGATGAGTCTGAAATGAAATCAGCCTGATGCATTATTAGGTTATAAACTTCATCCTTTTTACTTTTTTAAAGTACCTGCCCATCTCCAGGTTTAGGTGCATTTATCTGCCAAGAGAGAATAAGCAGTATATGCTGCACAGCCCAATTATAGCAGATCAAAGCCAGGCAACACGAAGGAGGAAAGTGGGGATGAAAACAGCGAGACGTGATTCAGGACAGGGTTTGTTTGCTTCACAGGAACAGCACCCAAAGTGGGAGTAAAGTGAATAATAAATAGAGCCCCCCTACTTTTCATTCATTTCATCGGAGTGAATCACAAGCAAACAAAGACAATTCTGTTCTGAGCAACATGAGAGTGTTCTCATATTTACTGACTGCTGAACTAGCCCCACTCCACAGGATTAACCTGTGTTTCAGATGTGTGCGTGTAAAACTACAGCTTTCTCTCTGAGCATTGATAATGGGTGGACATTTAAATATGTGATCAGAAGGCTTTTAAGCAATTTGCTTTAATGTCTCAACCAGATCAGAAAGCTTCAAGCATGTGATGAAAATAAAAACTGTGTAGCAACATGTTTGTCTTTCAAAGGTTACATATACTCATCATGGGCATGGATGTCATGCTAATTCTGGGCTTTTAATGATTTATAGATATTCAGGAACCACCAAGGTTCAAGCTTGCCATGAACCGGTAACTTAGCTCATGCAGGCAAGCTTATACTTTTACTGAGGTTTAAAAATGTTCAACTTGTCACTAAGGAGCTAGCTGAGGGTCTGACTCGGCAGGAGGGGTTATTTAATGACAAGAAACGGAAACCATTTCCCCTCATACTTCACAGCACCGTGATGAGGACTATTACTGGGAGAGAAAGGTCAAATATTCAATCTGCAAATCTTGAGGAACTGAAACAGTGAAGCTTGAAGACACTGCGTGGAAATGACAAGATGAGCGCCGGTAAGAGGGTGAAATAAGCATTTCCCTCAAGAAAACAAAGTCTTCTATCAGAATGATAATTTTAGACCAGCTGTTGGATTTCAACCAAACAAAAATGACGCACAGAAAGAAACTTTCTGGAAAGAAACTTTATTAGATCAAACCCCTGTAGATACTTTACGAGCATTTAAAGTTTTTGAAACAGCTGAGCAATAAAAAAAGACTTACAAAAGATTTTTTTTTTTTTTTTTTTAAATGGCAACCACCTCACTGTAGACACGAATACCATAACCAACACCCACTCCTAATACAGTTTACTCAATAGGCAAACAGATTACTGACATCCACACCTACACACACTGCATACTTAACCCTATTTTTAAAAACCAAGCTGTAATTTAAATAAATCATTAATAAATATTACGTATTTTATCATTAGGTGGGTGTACGGTTCTCTTTTTAGGAAGATTTCATTAGTGATGCCGGTATGTATGTGCCCATGTAAGAAAGATATTTAAATGTGCAGAATACAAAAAAAGTAATATTGAAGAGGACAACTAACAGTAAGACAAACACAGAAACGTACGCCACCTTTCCCTCACAAGGAAAGTCAAATATATAAATATCATAGTTCTAAAGTGCATCTCTCAAAGACTTGTCAAATGAAGTCGCCCCGATTAAAAACAAACAACAAAAAAACCCAACAAAAGCCTAAAATAGGTATGTCTGAACATGCAGCAGATATATTTAGCAAAAACTACCTACGTACATGCACAGATTTTTTTTAATGCAATGAAAAAAAAAAAAAAGGCAACAGATAAAAAAGGGGGGTATACACTTTCACATTATCAAGAGGTGATAATTCTGTGCCGTTTCAGTCCACTGGTTTGTTCACACTTGGCTTTACAGAATATTTTATTTAAATTTTAGCAAACTTGGCTGATTAAAAAGAGCACACAGTGGTGTAAAAGTTCATTCTTTCCTTTACAAATTCATTTGCAGAATCGCTTCCATCCTGCAAGTTTTAAACTTCTTCACTCCTCATCCCCATGTCTGAGACAAGGTTGCAAGTTTAGATCTTAGGCAGCTTGGGAGCATTGATAAGGGGGTTGGTCTCTTGCAGAAAGCGCCGTCCGGCACCCTTGTAATCATAAGTGCAGTCATGTGTCTCTGCGTAGCGGTGAACTGCACAGAAGTTCTGACCGCACCTGTAAGATTTAAATAAACATTCAAGTTTGTATGCAAAATGTATATATTTTTATAGTACATTCCTCTTGAGACTTGATAGTCAGTAAATTAAAAAACAAATAACAAAATCCCCCTTCAGCAGGCTGTTTGCTGCATAAATGTGTAAATGCAAAGTCTAGATTTTCTTTCCTTACTAAACACCTCTTCTGGTTACACCTCTTCTGCCCTCCAATTTGATTAATTTATTAGCACTAACAGAGTAAATTACGTTACTCGTTTAATCACAAAGGCTTACAGTTTGACTAAAGCAGTAGTTGGGAACATAACCACTTCAAGTGTTAAATGTTAAGAGATTACACAGTGTTGCATCAGATTCAGTGTGTACGCCATGGACAAGGCCCGAGAGGGACAAGTAATCCATATTAATGTGGTGAGGAGAAACTTTGATAAAGCTAATAACTTGTGACAGAACAAGCAGCGCACAGAGATGTGTTATCATTGGGGATATGGCAGTAGGACAAAACGACGAACAACGAAAAGACCGCTTTGTACTAAAAGGCTCGCTTCAAGGACGAGACTGACAAAACCGGGGGTGAGATGTGATTTAGAGGCAGACAGCAACTGTGTGAGTGAGCGCAGCTGGAAATGCGGCTGGTACTTGTACCTGCACTCATAGCTGGTGGCCAGGCCAGTCTTCTTGCCACAGAGGAAGCAGTGCTTTGAGCTCTTCTTCTTAGTGCCTGTGGGAGCCTTGACTGGAGGTAGGTGGTATGTTGGAGTGCCTGAGAGAAGAGGAAAGACTATTTATTTATAAGACAGTTGCCAAAGACGAACGGCTGATCAGACAAAACAGTGCAAGCCAAAAGCGTATGGACCCACATTCATAAAGCTACATTTGGCTGTTTGCTCGTCACAGTGGGTAACTCCATGTTTGATTTGGCAACTCCCAAAAGAGAATTTGTGTCTCCCGCTAGAATCAAACTACCAACCTTTTGCTTGCCAAGCAAATGCATTAACCACTAAACTACAGAGCCGTTATGCACCTGTAATCATGTATGTTTAGCAAAAAAACACATCAACAATAAAAAGCAACAGTCAGTCTTCTTACATTGAACACATCAGCCTAACACAGACAGATCATTAACCCTAAAAGCCGTTCACATCTTCCATCCAGCTGAAGCCTCAAAACCGGTAGTGTTCCGAAATCTTATCAATAATCATCCCTTTCTCCACCGACTTGTATTTTCTTAGGTGACAGCTCATCTGCGCTTGTGGTTAATTATTGTTTGCAGAAGAAATTTCTAATCCTCCTTGCTGTCAATCTGGGTCTTAGATATTTCATGCTCATATCTCCCATCATCCAGCAACAGCACTAAGAAACTGAGGTTCTCTTTGATGCTTACAAATCACTATCTTTTAAAAGGGAATATAATATACCCCTCTACTAAGAAACGAGTGCATACAAAGATTATTCCAATATGTATTTCAATTTAATGTACAGGTATCACAAAAATCAAACAACAGGGCACATCATGATGGTATGTTTCCCAGCTTTTTTGTTTTAAAATGTGTGCACAAAGCGCAACTGAATAGCTTAGGCACATTTTTCACTTTTTGAGAAATCACTTCCCTGTAATTTAGACCCTTTTAACCTTCCCTATACCTCAAATTTGCTCAGGTTAGATCCATCACAGCAGTCACAGAGGAATAAAAACGCTAGATCAAAACAGGAGTCACAAAAAAAAAGGAAAAGAGCACTTCTTATCATTTAATGCTCTGGGGAATGTTGTACTTCTCACTAAACTGCATCAGGCACATCAAGCAGCTGTTTTCACCAGCTGTCAAAAGGCAAAACACCTGTTGTGACATCACGAACTGGAGGGTGACCAAAAACGCAATGTTTTTCAGTCCCAGAAAGCTCAGCCATCGGGCTTTTCTCTGAGTTATTTTCATATCGTGTATTATTTCAGCAATGTCAACCGGTAAAAACAAAAATCACAATGGTGTTATTTTAACAAGAGTTTCTAAGCAAGTCTTCACAGTTATTTTAAGGTTGGTTTTAATAAAGTTTGCATTGTAAAAATTGTTAATGAGGGAAACCAGATGTGTTGTTGTAATTATAGTTTTGGGCAATAAAAACAAACAAACAAAAAAGCAAACAGTCTGCGTTTTTGCATCAAATATCTTTCTATGAAGAAACCCAGCATAAAATACATGATTCATTTCTTTAGTCGGGAAACACTATTTTGTCAGCGTGTACCCGTGATAATCCTGTCTGTGGAAGCATTCAGCTCTGTGAGCCAAAGGGGATGTGGGAACATACAGATAAAACTGACGGCTCTGTGATCAAAGTACAGCAAGCTTGCAGGTTGGGGTATGGGATTGGATTTTTATTTGTTTTGTACGCTTTCTTCTGTATGCCATCATGTGTCTGCTACCAGACAGTGTTCAGCTACAGCCAGTAGGGCTGCACGATTTTGCATAAAATGAGAATCACGATTTTTTGGCTTAGAATTGAGATCACGATTCTCTCACGATTTTCTTTTCCAGTATAAATATTTATTGCACTTATTAACTGCACATCAACTTCGTAACAGTTGAGACTGAACATAAAAACAACAAATGTCTCACGTTTTGTTGTTGCCGCAAAATGTTGTACTGCTTGAAATTCCGTCTCCACCGTTGCTCGACGCTGCGTGTATAGAGCAGGTAGTGCAACAATAGAAAAATAGTTGCGGGACGGCACTGTGTAGCGTTTGTCTAGGGTGTTGATCATTTTCCTAAATCCCTCGTTTTGCACAGTGTTGATGGGAGCCATATCTTTGGTCAGGTGATAAGTGATAGCCTCCGTAATTTCTTTGTGCCTGCGGGAGTTCGACGGGTATAGGGAAGCGCTGTATAAGGTTCCCGTTATTGATGTTTGGGTGGTTGACCGGGACGGATTTTCTCCTGTCACTTTCTCGTCATCCCTGACGTGCTCTCCGTTGTTTTTTCCCTGCTAATTTTAGCATCACACGGCACAGCTTCTGTATCACGTGGTATAAGGCTCCGCCCTTGTCATTTGTTCAGCAGGAAGAGTGAGCGCTTGTTTTTATGCAGAGTACGTCCCGGATCAAAATGCGGTACAACGGTCGTCTTTTTTTTTTTTATTATTATTATTTTTTTTAAATCGTTGTCATTTGGAAACGAGATCGCACGTAAGTATGAATCGAGATCGCGATTTTCTAACGATTAATCGTGCAGCCCTAACAGCCAGTGTCACTCGCATTATCCACATTGGGTTTTTGTAGTAAGCCGAACTTCATATTGTTTACATTTAATTAAGTGTGTTCCCAATTCATTTTTCTAATCTTTATAGTGCTCACTTAATTCAGGGGAGCTGATATGTAAATTTGTGTGTACACAGCAGAGGGAGACTAGCATTTCTGATGTTCTGCCATAGATCAGTCACTGGTGTCAGTATAAAGGTTCCAGTGATTTAATGGAGCACCGTAAGAGGTTTGTGGAAGTTGGTTTATCTGATACCTTCATAAATCAGACGCGCATGCAAGTGGAAATGAGTTTTAATACACAGGCCCTATGTATTTTCTATATAATTATTTATAATTGGACAGTTGAGGCTCTACAACCAGATCAGTGATGTTCAGTAGCTTATCTAGCTCACAATCATTAGTAGATCATGATCCAATTTATAGGTTACCGTAGTATGTGAAGTATAGAAATTAATGACAATTAAAATTGCAGGAACAACAAATGTGACCTTGAGCATAACTCGGGTGCTCAAGGAAAACTGTCCCATTAGCTGATCTTTGTGTTCAAGTTTGATTAAATTCTGACCAATATTAAAGGAAGCAGAGTGATTCTTGTGAATTGTGTAGGGAGGGACAGACAGTAAAAGCCTCATGCACTCATTTAGCTAAGGAGTAACACATTAAAAACTTAATTTATTACTGGGAAATAATAGCATCATAAGAGAAAGTGTTGCCATAACTTTACCAGCCTTGTTCTAAGGAAGACTCTGGAAAGCAGTTCAGGACACACACAACCTAAAGTGCACCTCTATAGTTACCTTGACTGACCAACTGCATATAACAAAATCTAGAGACTTTGCTGCAGGGGCTTGAGCTTGAGTATTGCTTAAACCAATTCCAGCCTGTCATTCAGTCCACTCTGTCTCTGCTTTCCTGCCTACTCTCTGCTATGTCCTGTCAAAGCTAAAATGACAAAAAAACAACAGCAAAAAAACTAAATTAACACCATAAAATCAAAAAGCTTTTCAATAATTACATCTTTTTTCGAAACAAACCCAAAAATTAATAAAAAAATAAATAAATTTGATTTCTCAGTTTAAGCATAAACAACTGACTGAACTTTTTGCCATAGGGAAAAAAAATCTCAAAGTGAGTTTAGGTTTTTTCTTAAAAATCCCTGAATGATGTAAAGAACTTTGGTGAGAAAACAAGAGAACCCCTGAGCTGAATGCCAAGTACTATACTGTTTATAATGTGAGAATATCCTCCATTAGTACTGAGGTAGATGGTACAGGACTCCTCTTTTTACACTGAAGTGGAAGATAAATTTGCTTTTAAAGAAACCATGAAGGAGGCACTTGATAACTTTGAGGCAACACTTTAGGTGATAATATACACAAACTATCCCTACTTTTTCAGATCCTGATTGAAGACATCAACATGGAAGGGTCAAACCCCAAAAAGATACAAAAACCCTACCCTATCCCTGGTAGAAACACACACACAATTTTGTACACAGTACTATACAAAAGTCTTGAGCTGCCCCTCATTTCCTTAGCTAGGAAAATGGAAAAGAGACACAGCAGACATATAGTATGTCAGGCAAAAACAGATTGTCCAGTTCTAACACAGCCTGAACTCTCTTAAGAAAGCTTTCTTGTAATTTATTTACATAGTCATCAGGACTCCAGGCTTCTTGAAGTACATTCAAAGCTCTGCTTTCCAGATGGTACCGCGTGGTGAATCAGAATCTGACAGTACTCTGTGTTCATAATTCCATCAATTATGACAAGATCCCCACCATTTAGGCCCAAACTATGCCTATGCTGCTAGTAATAAAGTGTCCAAAGATACAAATTAAAGTTGCCTTTTTGCGAAATTGTCAGCTGTAAGTAGGCACAATACTGGTTCCTCATTAGGTGTCTTTTTTATGCTTCAATTATTTATTGGTTCAATCCCCCACCTGTGATAATCATGTCCTCATTATTCAGTGTATTGGTCAGCATGTATTAATTCATATTTTTTAACAGACCAAAGTAGCAACTTACAAATAAGTCAGCATTTTGCTTGGAGAATTAAAATTCTTGTAGCGCTGACACAGTACACACTAAGGTCTTCTACTCAGCTACACTGTCTGTATGTGACTGCGCCTATAAAAGGACACCATGTTAACTCACAACTGTTCATTTACAATCTATACCACCAGAGCATAGCAAATGATGTTGCACTTTGCTTCAAAATTCACAACTCAGATGTCCATTCAAACCACAACAATGCAAAAATTTCTTAAGCTAGTACTTTATAAATGCTAACGTCGTTTGCGTGTCCCTTACCTATAGTCCCAAATGAATTCATGACTCCTCCAGCTGATGCAAGAGTGCTGGTGGTCTGAGAAAAGAGCAGAAATATTAAATGTTTTTACAGGGTGTAAAACTAAAACAACTGCAGCCTTCAACTTTAAAAAAAAAAAAGAAAAGAAAGAAAAAAGTGATTTTCTAAAAATTGTTTTGAATGACTTCAATGAGACTGGCTGACCACACAAATACTAAAAAAAAAACAAACAAACAAAAACTTTTTAGGGTAACTCAATTTCACAAATTCAATCTTAGCAGCTAATGCTGACACTTATCTGTGCTCACCATGTAAGAAGCTGATGCTGGGGGTAATGGTGACATTTGCCTTATGTGATCATCCTGCAGAAGTCTGTCAGCAGGGATGGATGGCAGCCTGGAGCCACGGCTGCCCTGTCCTGAGGCAGTTGCAGGAGACAAAGCCAGTGCAAGTCCCAGACTCTCTCCAATACGGTCCCTGCTGCTGCCGCCGCTGATGTCTAGGGCCCTTGTGGAAAGAGAAGCCAAGAGCTCCGAGCTATTGAGAGACCCCACTGGCTCCTTATACGCTTGGTTTGCCACCTTAGTGATGTTTCTTGCTTCCCTCTTAGAGATGAGCTCTAGCCTTTTGCCAGGTGACTCTACTTTAACACCACGAATGCGTGGTGGATGAGTTGACAAGGTGGTTGAAGGGTGAGGAGATGTGCTGCCTTGTTTTGCTGAGGATTGTGCTTGAAGATTAGGCTGTAAACAGGAAAGTGTGGACTCAAAAGGCTGAGACAACAGTCTAGCTGAAGGTGACAGTGAGGTGGAGGCAGGTAATGGTGAGGGAGGGCTGATATGAAAGGATGCGCTAAGCTGTGTCCCATTAGCTCTGCTGGTGAGAGTTTCATTTGTCCCACGTGTCCAGGGACTAACGGGGGAGGGGGAATGTGGCAGTTGGTGCTGAGCCTCAACCTCGCGGGTCTGACAACCTTCCTCTGGCTGGGTGGACACATCCAGACTCAGAGGATCTGACAAGTCACCAAATGGAGATCCAGGTTGAGTTGGTGCTACAAGCCCAACAGTTTCGTCCAATACACCCAGCCCAAATGATTCCCCTACAGGTTCAACTGGGTCAAATGTGGCATCAGGTGGCCCCCTGGTACACAATGGAGGGAGCTGAGGGTATACACAGTCCCTCATCAACCTAGTGCTGCCAATGTCCAACCGGGACACTTTAGGAGGTGGGCGGATCTTGGCAAAAGGTGGGCATGTCTCCCATGGCTCCTCCTCCTGAAGCATATAACATGACGGGGAGGAGAAAGAGGGAGGGGGTCGTCTAGGGATGGGCAGATGGGCAGAGGTCGCAGCAGGAGAAGCCAGAGAGGGGTCTACGGATTCATGGTCTACAATTGGAGGTAGAGGGGCATTTGACTGCCAAGGCTGGTTGATCTGAGGGAGTGAGCGCAAGAGGCGATGATGGTGTCGAGTGTTGGAAGGTCCGAAAGAGCTGCCACAGGGATGAGGGCTGACAGGGGCCCGTGGTTTTACCTTTGCAGACTTCTACAGGACAGAGACATGGACAGAAATTAATAGACGGAGTTATATCAGATGATTATCTTAAGTGTATATTTACCCATGTTGGAAAAAACCCATCATACTACTGACTAGATTTAAGATTATTGCGTAAATTTGATGAGTGCTAAAGAAAATGTAGGGCCAGCACAGCTGAATCTAACACAGCTCTACCCTCTTACTAACGAAGGGAAATTAGTGTTTGGTGCTTCATATTGGCTCCATGCAAAAATATCATTATCACTCTTTAAAATAATCAGAACTAATCAAAAGTGACTAGACTATTAGATGTAATTTGATTTTATTCCTTTCCTGATTAAAAAAAGATCAAAACATTACAACACAAAATATTAAGCAGCAAAGACTGAAAGAGCATTACATCGTAATACAGAAAGCTCTCTACGCACAAGGCAAATACATATAATGGATCCAAGGTTTATATATTCACTTCCGCATACATGGTATCATGCCTCAGCCTGATAAAATATGTCAGACAAATGACAAAATGTCATTGATTTTCTTTGATCTCAAAGGTTCCTACCTTCTTGTTGAGGTTCATGTCCTCCATCTTGGCTTTGAGCAGCTTCATTTTGGTCATAGTGATGGAGTTCTCAAGGCTCTGCTGTGCAGCTGTAGAACTCTCTCCATCTTCTTCGGCATACACATTGAACACAGAGCCACCACTGGAAAACACAACGAGGGAAGAGAAATAAAAAACAAAACAAAACAAAAAAACAACGACAACAAAAACAAAAATACATTAGCAATTCAGTGTCACAACATTTAATTGACACAAAAACAAGGAAAAATAAGACCATAAATTCAGCTGTAACGATCTACAGCTAAAACTAAATATCCTACAAAGTCTGTATAATTATACTTCACACATTGACACACTGAATTGTATTTTAAAAAGAAACTGAAACATTTCTGTTGTGGTTATCATCATGCATGATCATGTGACCATGAAGAGTACAAATTTCTAATCACAATCCAAATTGTGTGCATATTTACATATTTATGTGGAAAGATCATATAAAATCAAAAATAAAACAAACTATGACAACCTCAGAGATTCAGATACGGGGGTCAGGGTACCATCTCCCCTGTCGACCACACGGAAGACATTTAGTTGGTCCCCCTCACGATAGACCACAAACGTGACCTGCTTGTTAGCCAGGTTTTTCTCCCAGCCTTCCTCCTTTGTGCTGTCCATCAGGTCAGCCACTTCTTTAACTGGATCCTCCATGGTTACTGACAAAAGAAGAGAGGGGGTTTAAACTGCAAAAAAACAAGACACTTTATGTAATTTAATAAATAAACAAGGAAGCAGATTAAAACCAAAAGCATAAAAACACTGACTACAGTTTGTCAGTCTTCTTACCTCTCCTGGTGTTAATTGGGCCTCCTCTCATAGCTAAGACCAGTTTCAAAGTGCAGCCCTCTGCAATGCTGCAAACACAAATCAAATGATAATTAATACATAAACGCCATACCAGTAATATCAGTGCAAATATTATGAAAGAAAAGGAAATAATGCATGTACTTGGAGGGTAAAATGCTTTACTTCTGAAGCAGAGGCCCTGATTTAAAGTAAACAGCACTTCAAGGGACAGGATGTTTTCCAGATGAACTTAAAGGATGGCAGGAGGGTTAAGTACAGGAACGGGAATCCCACTGGAACATTTGGCGCATATGAGCAGATGTTTCATCGCCTACTCTACCCCTCTGCTTCACAAACTTAAAAAGCATGCTGCAGAGTGTGATAGGGGAGCCGAACGAGATCTCACCAGAGGCTGTTCATGTGGAAAATTAAGTGACAAACATTCATAACAATACCACCATCTGCAGCCAGCAGAGCACTGAAGGATGAGTTCTGCATCTCATAAACTGACAAGAGTGGATAGGGCAAATTCTCCAAATATGCTGTTTGTCTCACCCAATGCCACATATCTGGCTCATCTACAGCATGCTGAAGTGAATTATAAGTGAGTCACCACCACAGCAGGAAGGCTTTTAATGTGCACCTCCAAATGACACTAAATTTTCACAGAAATTTTTTAAATGCTTCCTGTCTGTAACTGCTCTAACAAGCTCCCCTGTATTTGTGATTTTGCCTTGACAGCAGTGCTCTGAAGGACACAAAGGGTCAGGAAGAACAGTTTTACCCGTAGTCATGTAGGCAATGTTCATCGTCCAGCTCCAAATTGTTCCAGATAAGGTGTTGCTGGGCAACAGGGATACCTTTACAGTCAGAGAGAAGGCAGGAGAGAAAACAACCAAAGTTGACAAGGACCTGTTCATATTTGATAGACAAAGTTCAATTACCTGACAGACATGCTCCAATTACAAGCAATTGCACATGACTAAAGATGATTAATGTCTGCCCCCTAAAGACAAAACTAAGCAATCACAGAAGCAATGACGACTTAAACATGGAGGCAAATAAAAATAAACTATTTATGAGCTAGAATGTCAGCTAATGCTGTATCTAAAACTATTGGATACGTGTCTAAATTGAAACATTATTCCAAGTGGGACCAAAATAACAAAACTCCAGTAAAAGACTGACAGGCTACTGAATACAAAGGTTCTCTAGAGGTAATGATTGGAATAAGAAGTAGTGTATGAGTAGGAAGCTCTCAGGAAGCTCTTTGTGCCCACAATCAGTGAACTCACTGCCCCGGTGCTGGAGGTGAGCCAGCGTTAGTGAGCAAGCAGTGGTCTCTTCATTGCAGAGTGATATGCTCATATGCTCACAAACACGCAGGCCTGGCTGACAGACCTCATCACACGCAGAGGGCTTTCTGACCACAAATGAAGAATAGCGGGGAGGAATGCAGATACTCAAGGTCAGCTTGATGCTTTACTAAGCAACCTTAAATTTTTGGGGGGAGTTTAAAAAAAAAGATTTCTATGTATTTGAATAAATGGAAACAAACAATTATGTCCTAATGTGGCCAAATTCTTTCTAACACAGAACAGATTTTCTGTCCATTTTTGGTGCCTCTGCCATTTCTCTTGAGACAAGCCAGCAGATTTGTTGTGGTAATGATAATATAAGGAAAATTCAGCAAACACACTGACCTTTTCGCATAGTTTTTAATGTCACAGGAAAGTGTATCTACAAACTGTAGATTAGTTTGCCGATGTGACTCAGCAAGCTCATCGCTTTTGCTCTCATTTTGTACAAACAACTGGAACAATAGCAATGCTCTGGGTCAGAGCGACTGTAAGTTTAACAAGTACCCAATGCTGGATCATGAGGCATGGGATTTAAATGAGGACAGATCGCTCCAAATTTTTTTTCCTCCAATTTCATCCAATGGGGATAATTCAGATTTCAAATTAAACCATACAACCCCAATCAAGATTAATCAGGTCATACAGTAATAAATATTGCACAAACGCAGTGTAAACTTGAGCTTGATTCTTTTCCCCCCCACTTATTTTTAAGCTTCATTACACTCGATAATAATCTGTAATTTAAGTCAACAATACAAATAACTAGAAAATTATAGTATCCAGAATTGTGTAACTCTGTCTCTACAGAGCAATGCAGAACACCTCAGAAAAACCTGACTAATACGATGGCAAAATGTATGTCAAAGGTTTTACAATAATCTGTGCATCCATTTTTTTCCCCCAAACAGTACAATAATATGTGTTGTAAGATAACAAACCTACCCTGAAGTGCAAACTACCGCAACATACAAACTAAACATTAGTGAGCTCCGTACCTTCCAATCTCTGGATCTTCGCTTTGACTGAAATGACAGCCTCAAAGGGCAACACGCGCAGCTCAAAACAGGTCCCTGTCAGTGTCTCTATGAAGAGCTCCATAGTGTCATAGAAAGGGAGCTTATATTGAAATGCTCCCACGCTATCGTCATTGAAGAAGGGAGGCTCCTTCCTGTCGGTCATCTTGGCAGAGTGGGAGAATGACTTTAGGAAGGTGGTGAAATGGTGGGGCTGCCCCCAGATGAGGGAGAGAGAGATTGCTCAGTGGCCTCACAACTGTCACACATCATGCAAGATGACCACATCTGTGAGGAAAGAAACAACAAGTTAACATCACAAAGTAAAATAGAATAGCATAGCCTTTTATTGCCATTGTATATGTACAACAAAAGTGTGGAAAAACCTTCATTTAATCAACACCAACTTAGAAGTAGAAGCACTGGCACTTACTATTGGGTTGAGCATTCACAGTCAAGCATCAAGGTCATTTTTGTCTACACGTGCATGTTGTACCATTTTTTTTCTTGCTTTAATGATTGGGATGTATATCTAACGATGGACAACTGGTAGTATACAAATTTACATCAGTCATTACTGCACGTGTAATGAAAAACTGTCCTAAAAAGCGAAACTGCATTGTTGTGTTTGTAATTATTTAGCAACTATTTTAAGATAAAGGATTTTATTAGTATCAGGAGACACATGGAACCTTCTCATAAAATATTGAGGACATCATTAAAAGGGCCTGGCCAAAATTCAAGAAGATCAGATGTGTTACATAAGCCTATTATTGGTATGAGGTGTCCTGTGACTGACCACAGCCTTTGACAGCACAGCTCTTCGGTCACATGACTCAAAGAGCATCATCCAGGATAGAACCTGTGTGAGATGAGTTTTATTAAGAGAGACAGACAAAGGGGGGAGAAGGGACAAAGACCAGCAATATATGTATATTTGTCATTTTCGTTTCGATTGAACTGATTCAAAACGTACTATAACCAGATTGCCATTTGAACGCAACACGTCATCTTCACTTGAGACCCTACAAGCGTCTATCTACTGGTAACCAGTGGAGTCCAAATATATGGCATAAAAACTGAATATGAATAGTCTTGTCTAAGAAATTTCGGTAAACGAGGCCTCTGGTGTACTCTTTCAGACATTAGGGAGTTTCTAAAAACAACCCATTCGCTAAAGGAACCTGTTAGGGTGCAGTTTTAAAGACAAAGATATCTACACATCGCCTTCGGCCATATCCAACTGTATACAAAAGACCACAAACCCACCGAAGCAGCCACGGGCCATGTAGGAAGACATGAACTCGGTTAGCTAGCTGCCTGACAACGGAGATTGATGGTTTTAGTACAATTCCAGAAGCTAACATTAACAAGCAAAGGTCATACGGGCCGTTTTAACGCCCCGCAGCTTTTTCCCCCAATACGGCGTAAACATGAATGACGTTCGCAGTATTGATCAAACCCGCTTACCAGTATCTGCTGCAATAACACGATGGGAAGCCCGTCTAGCCGACGCTGCTAACGGTAGCTTTCGTTGCCATGTTAGCCAACAACTCAAACAATGGCTTTCTCAACCGCTGGCTAGCAGACTGCTAGGCTACTTTCACGGGCTTCAGTTCTGTCCGTCCATCGTCGAGGCCACCGTTACATTCAAAATTAAGCAGCACCTCATCGTGTTAAACCATGAAAACGACACATGGAACAAACCGTCGACCCGTATCTGTCGCCGAGGCCCTCGGTTGGCGACATACCTGTCAAAGACGGAGAACAACACCTTTCCGACTTCCCTTGACTGACACACAAAGGGACCAATTGACGAACGACGAGGTGGGCGGGACAACGAATCGTTGCGAACAACACCAAATTCTTTCACTTTACACAGCATGAAGCCCTTAAACAAAGCATTCAGTTTATGTACAGCAGTCGGTTTATCCATCAGACCTGACTTAAAACCTTTAAAATATTTATTTAGATCACTAGTATTGTTTTTCAAGTTTCTAAATAAATAAGTGCATTTAAAATCATTCATCTTATGTATGCGTTTATCTAAACGTATACCCATTTGTATATTTCTATGTCACCAAGCACTTCTTATACTACAGAAAAGGCTGCTATGTCAAGCACAGAATTTGGTATCACGAGTTAAAGCTTAATTTTTTAATTTAATCAAGAAATGTAACTAAATTAAAATCCCCCCTTTACCTTTAATTTTGGTGACTTCAACCAAAGAATACAAATAAATAAATAAAAATAAAGTAAATAAAATCACAGAATCTTAATCGTAACGTAAAATCACAACTGCCTATACCTAAAGACAGACAACATACATGAAATTCACAGACTCTGAAATAATCACAGACAATAAGGATCCTTAAAATATGTTTCTTTTTAGTTATTAAAAATGAATTTTCTTTTTAATCACAACCAAAGTTAAGAAATGGGTGAATTTCCTTAATAAAAACATTGTCAAAAATGCCTAAGATAGTAAGTAAACACAATGATTTCTCATAAACATGATATGGCACAAACCTAAAGAGATGAAATCTCACATGGCAAAGCCCATGGATGCAAACAAAACAGTTGCCGTTTAAGTTCTGGAGACTTCGAGGCTAAGCATATGGTATGCTTATAAAGTGCTATTATGTATAGGAAAGACTAACAGTATAAAATAACAATGACAACAGGATGATTTTGAAAAAGCTGGAATTATTTTCATTTGACTTTGATTGCCAAAAATAAGCCACATTATTTATATGAATTTATATGAATAAATACTCTATTAACAGCGAATCTGATATCTTTCAATGATCCAAATGACAAAAGAATGAATCCACAAATTGTACAAATCTGGCTACGTGGAAACGACAGTTCAATTCCCGCCCAGAGCATTAAGTGGATCATCAAAAATGTTGCTTGAATCCGTTGCGGTACTGCTGTTCTCCTTGGATGGTGTTGTTTTCTTTGTTTTAGGAGGAGCCTTTGCCACTGGCTTTATTGTGCTTGTTGAGAAAATGTCATCTTTAAAGAACAGAGAGGCATACATAATATTTAGTCAAACAAGCCAGGCAGACAAGAGAAAAGGCGAAATTGAACATTTCCATTAAAAATAACCACGTGCATTTTATTGTTGCTTACCCATGTCGTCATCAAATATCGATTTGGTATCTCCCTTTGCCTTGGACTTCTCTTTTGTTTTTAAAGTGTCCGTCAGGTCAGCAAAGATGTCTATGTTATCATCAAACAAGCTGGCATCGATGGTCTTCTCTTTGTGCTTCTTGTTAACTTTAGGCACAGCGGCTACTTCGTCCTGAGAACAGACAAATGTTTGAGGAAATAAACCTCGTACGACACAGACAATCTCATTTACATAAAAATAAAATAAGAAGAAAGGTACCTGAAAGAGGTCCTGCTTTGAAAAACTACTGCTGTTCTTGATTTCTTTACTGCTTGTAGATGAGGGAGTGGAGCTGTTGCTCAGCCCAAAGATGTCATCATCGTCATCATCATCATCATCATCATCATCTTCTCCCAAAAAGGATGCTGCCTTGGCTTTTTTAGTAGTTGGTCTTGGCTTAACCTTCTGAAAAAGGTCATCAGTGTTGCCATCAAAAATGGATGGGAGTGTGGTTTTATCTTTATCCTTCTTCAGTCCCGTCCCGCTATTGGCCTGAGGGGGCACCGCCTTAGAAGTTTGCCTGGTGGAGGATTTGTTAGAGATTGAGGTTCCCCCAAACAGACTGTCAGAGCCAAAAAGGTCATCCTCATCAGGAGACAGCAGCAGCTTGTTACTGTCCTTTACAGAGTCTTTCTTTTCTGCCTTCGAGGACACTGGTAGTTTTAGTTCGGATGGTCTAGGGGAAGCTTGGGAGGGTAAAGGTTGAGCAGTTGTGGAAAAGGGTAAAGGTTGAGAAGGTGTAGAGGAAGGCAGGGCTGTATGTGCAGTTAAGCTTGGTAGTGTTGGATCGACGTGCAAATGGTCAGACTTGTCCAATGTAGGTGAGACTAAACCAGACACGGTGGGGTTTGGCCCAAGAACATTTCCACCTAGGGTCTCTTCTGTATCCTCCACAGATCTTTGGGCCGCTTGCTGCCTCGCTGCTCTGGACTGGGGTCTCCGAAGTGCGGAACCTTTGGTGCGACTCTGCATGACAGAAGATTCACACTAACAATGTCAACCCAGAAATCCGAAAAAAAAAAAAGAAAGACAATAATAAGCCTCAATCAAATCAATAATAAAAAAAAACAACAAAAAAAAACAAACAAAAAAAACCCAAAAAAAAAAACCCAAAAAAACCACACACCTTGTGTGCGCTCTGCAATGTTGTGACCTGGACCGGGGTGTCAAAGCTGACGCCTCCCTCTCTGTCTGGTCCAGCTCTTGCAGGAGTTGTGGCAGGGCTTGGGCTCAAGCTTGAGCTGGATACACCAGAGGAGGAACTGGGTGCCATGCCAGGGAATAAACTTGCATCTCCTGGCATAGTGGGTACTGCACCAGGGAGCAACGCAGCAGGGTTGATCATCAGACTGGCCTGAATGCAAACAAAATAGGGTCAAAGTGAAAAATATAAATATGATACTAACCTTTTTAAAACAGACTAATTATGTGACTCAAAAAAAAAATAGACATTTCTGGCTATTATCTATTCATGAAGTTTCTCATCATAGTTCCAAACAGCAGATCATTCAGAGAGAAATGAGAAACCAGAACTGTTGATGGAAGTGAAGGAAGAACAAGATGGGTAAGTGCCAACAAGTGAAACTGCAAAGTAGCAGGTGCAAACTTTGTTCTCTGTTTAATACATACAAATCAAAGCAGACAATATGCTTCATTTTGAAGATCTGAAGGTGGAATTTTTTTATTTTTATTTATTTTTTTTTTTTTAAAAAAGCCCAGACAGAAGGAAACCTTAAAAAGAAAGACGTGTAAGTGGGAACAAGCTTTCCTCAGAAGGAATCAAGAGTGAAATGTCAGGAATGAGGACATTTGATTCAATGAAAACAAAAATATTACTTGAAGCTTCCCAATCTTCGATGAGGAATCTTTTGGTTTTACAGGGCTCGGTGCGGGTTTCTGTGTGGTCAAATTACAGGTAATTACAGGTCAGAATTTAATCCAAAAGTGTTCAGCTAGAAAGAGCACTGTATTTCAATAAGGGAAACTATGAAATAAGTGCGTCTATCACAACATACTGAAAACCATTAAAAAAAAAAAATACATAAAAAGTAAAAACTTAGAAGGAAGAAAGCATGATATGGGCAATTCAGTCTAACCTCAGTCTCTGATACAGGGTCTGGACTTGCGAGTGGTGCTTTGTCAACAGGCTTACTGGGCTTCTCTGCTACTTTCTAAGAATGAAAAGGAGGGATTGGATTTCTGGGTTTTGAGTTTACTTGACATTAACACAACTGATATTTTTTCCTACCACAACAGAAGCCCAAAATCTAATTGCTAAAAATAATCATACTGGTACCGGAGGAGGAGCTTTTGGCTTGATGGAGCTGAAGAGGTCATCTTCAATATCATCTGCAAACAGACTCTGTGCTGCTGGCTTCACTGAGCTAGGCTTGGAACTCTAGTAAAAGAACATATCTGCTTTTAGAGACACTATGTAGCTAAGTGAAAGGGACAAGATAGACGTACAAATCATATCAAATATACTGACTGCAGTTTTTGGTGAAGTGGTAAATAGGTCAACATCTGGGTCGTTGTCCTTCTGCTGTGTGTGACTGAACAGCAGCTCTTCATCCTGGAACACCCCGGTGCTCGTTGCCTGCGGCCGCTCCTCTATAGACTATAAAATAATATCCAGACAGACTTTAACAGTTACTACAAGAGAAATAAAATCATGCAATTCAATCAATTCTTCTGAAGCAGACAAACCTTTACAGTGTTTTTTGTTGTGGGTTTACTGGGCGTAAATATTGGATTATTCCAATCCCGTTCATCTTCCTCCTCATCATCAAACAGACTAACGGTCTTTGTTTTCACTTTCTCTTCCTTCTTTTCCTCCTTTTTGACATTTGTTGGTGGGCTGTCTTTAGACAGGAAGATGTCATCTTGATCGTCTTCGTCCAACGGGCTCTTAGTCGGCTTGTTCGGGAGAACATTAATGCCTCCAAAAAGACTCACAGCTCCAGCAGGCTTCTTTTTACTTTCGCTGCTCTCTGACGATGATGGTGGTGTTACTGGCTCAGTGTTCTTTGTTGCAGGTTTCTCCTGCACTGATGGCTTGTCCTTTGATGCTGTCACAGAAACTGCAACCTCCTCAGACTTCTGTAAGACCGAGGACGACTGAGAGGTCACATCAGGTCTCTAAAGAAAAGAGTTATTTATAGAATTTGGTCTGAATACAACAAAAGGGTGTAATATATTACACAGAATCTCAGTTTAAATATCACTACTGTTTGCTGATGCTTTTTCAAATGAAAGACCCCTTTAAAGATCACTGGAGCGAAGCATCAAAGCAAATGTTAAATACAAAAAACTCCCAAAACGAATCATGAGTGCACTCACTTTCGCTGGGGTTGCTGCGTTTGTGTTAGCAGCATGTTTGATGCCAAAGAGGGAACCTTTATCTTCATCATCATCACCCTCATCTTCAAACAAGAGAGCAACCCTCTGCGGCTTTGTCTTACTATAAAGAGTGGCAAAACAAGAGGATATTTAAGAAATCCTGTCAAAGAGCGTTGCAAAAGTTTTACTTTATTACAGTAGACTAAGATCAAAGTCATTCTACAATGAGTAGAAATATTCTGCATGGAGGAAGAGAAAGTCTGTAAATACCTTGATTCTTTTGTTGGAGCAAACAAATCATCCTCATCGTCGTCAAAGAGGGTGCTCTTCTGAGCTGGTTTGGCACTGGGGAGACTGGATGGGGCACTTGCACTGGATTTCATACCTCCGGTCTTGGTCTCTGGTTTTGTTGCACTACTTTTTGAACTTAGCCATTGGTCCTGTCATTTGAGAAAATAATCCATCATTTAATAAAGTGCTGGCAGGAAGAATTGGAATGTTTGGTTTTTTTGTATATATTCATACCTCATCATCACTGAAGAGTGAACTGGACACAGGCTTAGTGGGCTGTGGTGTGGAGGCTTTAGCTTGAGGTGGTTTTGGTTTAGATTTAGCTACAGAGGCAAACAGATCCTGCAAGCAGAAGATTCATCAGATTATAGTGATGCAGTCTCACCAAAATAAGACTAACTTCATTTAAGTTTGTGAAGAAATATTTTCACCTCTTCATCCTCATCATCAAATAAAGACAAAGGAGCCATGGCGGGTTTGCTCTGGCCTGTAGTTTCAGGCTTAGACTGACTCTTAATGTTGGTTGAAAATACCTGTGGAAGGCAAAACACATTTATAGTGTAATAAAATGTACCAGTGCTGTTTTTAATTTTACCCACTGATGTCTGAGAGCCTTACTTGTGTATCTTCATCATCATCAGAGAACAGGCCTCTGGTCTGGGGTTTCTGAGGCTGCTTGACAGCAGCACTTCCAACATCTGGAGGCAGACCATTCTGAAATCCATAACATGATGATGTGAAACCGAATACAAATACCTTTCTGACTTTAAAGCGGCAGAATAAGGTTTTTAATCTTATGAGAAAAACAGTGATAAACGGTAAAGAGAAGTGAACTCTGTCAACAGGAGAAAAAGCCAGCAGTGTTTTCCAGACTAAATTGAATTTGGCCTATTTTCAGAAAGCACTGGAGTTTCTGCCCTTGTTTGCGCATTTAATATGATCTGTGCCTGACAAATGACTTATTCCACAGGCAGGAACAACCACAAAACAAATTGCACACCCAGACCTTCATGGAATAAGGTAAAATTCAATATACAGCCAAGTCTCCAAATAGTTGATAGCGTATTACGAAACACTGCAAATTTTTTTTAAAATGCTAGATGGCCTTCGCATTCAAGTTAATGAAGCCAAATTGAGTGCTTTTTGCCCAAAGTCCTGCCATTTTGCAAGTGAAAACACAGTAAATTTGATTTTGTCAGGAGAATATTGTTAGACAATGTTCCATTCAGACCTCCTCTGCTTTCTCAGACTCCTCACTGGTAGATGGCTGCCGTTTCTTTAGGCCCTCACTGAGCAAGCTTTTAGTCCCAGGACCAAACATGGAGATGGCCCCTGCAGGCATCTAAACATAAAAATTAATGAATGTATGAAACTCATCTTATACACTTAGTCATCATGTTTCGCAGCAGCGATAAATGTGTGCGATTATACCTTTTTCTCAGGTGGATTTTCCTTATCTGCTACTACCTCCTTGTTTTGAGGTGGAGGTGCTGCACTGAACTTGTCACTGAATATGTCCCCATCATCATCATCATCATCATTACTGAAAAGGTCAACAGCTTTCTTGGGTTTGGATTTTTCTGAAAAGTAAAAAAGGAAGTACAATCACTACATAGTCAGTTCAGAGTGTGGAACTTATTTCAACTTTCACTGTAGCGCTTAGGTTCCCATTTTCATTTCTTACCTGAGTCAGCTTTTTTCAGGCTTTTACCACTGAAGAAGTCGTCGTCGTCTTCCTCATCATCAAACAGCCCACCCCCTCCTCTGACAGCTCCTACTGGAACCTGTTTGGAAGGGGCAGTGGTCTTAGGAGCTGGAGTCCCATTCTGTTTGCTTTCCTCTGACTCGGAGTTGTTCCCTGAACTGAAGAGGCTGCTTTCTGTTGGCAGAAAGTGACTGACTTTATTTAAGGATGATGACACACACTCACAAGGTTATTTAGCCATCATAAAACTAATTCCTACCTGGGAATATTGATACAGCACCGACTGGAATCTTCTTTATAGATTTGGTAGGTTCTTGGGTGTTAATGAAAAGATATGCGTTAAGTTATAGGTCCACTTTTTAAAACATCTGTAAATATTTTATGTATATTGTTCTCTCACCTGCACTTTCTTCTGTGCTTTTCACACTTTCATTCACAGCTTTCTTCTCTTGAGACACAGCAGGTTTTGGTGCCTCAGAGAAAAGATCACCCTGCATGATGATACAACAATACAAGACAACACAGTTCAAACAGTCTCTACAATGTGGAAATCAGGTGAAACAGAGCAACCGACAAAATAACTTTATCACCTCGTCATCATCATCGAATAAGCCTTTCCCTCCACTGAAGAGGCCACTTTTCCCCCCAAATGGTGAAAACTCATCATCATCCTCTTCATCATCATCATCCTCCATCTTTGGTGGCTTGAACATGTCATCACTGTCTTCCTCAGCAGCTGTTACAATGTCAATTAACAAAACTGAGAATAATGGAATCCCTGCTTTGGAAATAAGTGATGGGAAAAGCACTAATGCAAAAATCATCATGTACTGATGAATGAATGAGTATCCTACCCTGTGGCTTTGCAGGCTTTGGCTCTTTTCTGCTTTTACTTTTCTTCTTAGATGCCAATGCTTCAAATGTATAACACGGTAGAAAAAACAAAATATCTGAGCATGCAGTGATGAGCTGTAATGCTTTCTGGGAAACCTTAAAAGTAAACTTGGATGCACTCATTTTCAATCAAATGGAATACAATGAGCGGAAAAGATGAATATTTAAAAAGTTTCGTAATAACAGGACTCACATGCACGATCTCCCTCGGGTTTGTTGAACGGTTCACCTTTGATTCGGGCAGCTAGCTCATCAGCAAATGACGATGGACCTGTATTCTGAACGTGACAAAAACAAACAGAGCAGATTAGAAAGCAGAGAAGAAAAAAGGAATCAGACATTTCCATAACACTGTTGTTAGTCCTTTATATGGGCGTAGCATACTTGTGTGTCTTCGTCATCCTCCTTGTCTGATTCCCCAAAGATGTCAGAATCTTCATCGTCCTCTTCATCATCTTCATAACTCACCATGGAGGACTTCTAGGCAAGCGTAGGAGAAAACCCCCCCAAAAATACCAAAAATGTTAGTTATATTTTATTTTAGCATGTATTGTAGTTGTTAATGTGTTGGACAAATAGGGAAACAGGTTACCTTCTTAATACTATTGTGAACTTCCTCCTCCTGATTAAAATCATCGTCTGAATGCTGTTAAAGTATTAGAAACACGAATAAATGTAAGGATTTAAAAAAAAAAA
>NW_024582368.1:646986-673180 GCF_018398535.1 Haplochromis burtoni | reverse complement strand
CTTCCTTGTCATCTTCACTTTCAATCACACTGTCCCTGTCACTGTCAACTGACATTTCTGAAATGACAGAAACACTGTTAGAAATATACGCTACTTTATGCGAGTGCCTACATAAGCTATTGTCAGTAATAATGAGTACTTTACCATCACTTGATAGGTCACCAAGTCCAACATCATCCTGTTCCATGAAGGCCTGGGAACCAATCAGATACGGCAGTGGTCTGTCCACATAAAGATCCTAAAGGTTCAGGAAACAGGAAGTAAACAGAAAATAAATTAAATTAATGTAAAGAAACATTATTAATAGGTTTTCTATAGTTATTACAATAATCCCCTTTAATGCTTCAAAGATGAAAGCACACCTTGGGCTCTAGGATTGCATCTGCTCTGTCTGACACCTCCTCATCCTCAGAGTCAGAGTTTCCTGCTTTAATGTCCAGATGCTCAAAGGCCGACTCCAACACTTTCAGACCATAATTCACAGCTTCCTGCATCTTGGGTATCAATTCTGCTTCTTTCTGCTCTCGAGACTTCTCCTTAAGGAAAACCACACATAATCATAGTTATGGGAATAGTTCAAGAAATACGAGTAACCTGTGCTGAATTTCTTAACGTACCTGCTCAGGCTTCTTTTCTGAAGCCTCAGCCTTGGGTACAGTCTCTTCTACTTCTTCATCATACACTCTCTGAAACAGGACATAAAGTTAAAAGACAGATTACACCGTGTAAACTTCACCAAAAGAGACCTTGGATCACTCGTGGCTCCAATAGTGCATCAATAAGTTGTGTGAGTTATCATAATGTACAGACACAGCTAAGCTATAAAGAAGGAATTGCAGTGTAAATGTTTAAAAGCTATGCATTACATTTTCTATAAACTGTGTGTTGGACAGCATCAAAAAGTCATTAAAGACAGAGTGCAAGCAGCTGTCTGTGGTCTTGGTGTCACGGATCAGACTGTCCAGTTGCTTTTCAATCTCGTGTGTCTTTGACAGCATTCTCTGTGAGAAATCTTGAAGAAAGAGGAAGAGCTGTAAAGAAAAGGAAATTGTTAGACATTATTAAGACAGGATAGCTTGCAGGATGACTTTCAATTCACCAAACAGAACATACATCTTCTGTTTCTTTGCTCCATTTCAGAGCTGGGGAGGATCTTCCTGACTTACCCCTGAGTCAGCTGCTAAGGACCAGTTGGCGCCGTTTTGTCGCATCTCTTCAAGAGTCCAGGGTCTCTCCCAAATCTGAGCATCTTTCTCTAAGTGTTCACTCCTGCTTGGGCCATTTGCCATTCCCTCCGGCAACCCACTCATCTGCAACCAGATCACGTGCTTCTGTTAATGGATTTAATAATTCATACGAGCCCTTAAATGCCTCTGAAACCCCAATGGTAAAAAAAATAAATAAATAAAACCTCAAATAAAATGAAGGTTTGCCTACAATGATTCAATTTTTATTTGAGCTTGTTTTGAACAAATGCACTGAATGTCAAAGCTTGGTGATGAAAATAGCTTTTAAAATTTTTAGGGTTTTTTTTGTAGTTTTTGTAAGTGCATCATCCAGAAACAACTTTCCCCTTACCAACAAGTCTTCAGACACTGAAAAAACTATTCATATCACAGAGATAAAGTAGGAACTGAGGACCAGTTTGTCATATTCTCTACATTTAAGGTGACCCAATAAGCTTGGAACATTGTATCAAACAGACAAATCTGTTAATAATTAACCTATAAATTTTGAGTGCAAAACTGTACAATATCAGTAATTAATCTCACTGCTCTGAGATCAAAAGAAATTACAACAGTTAACACAAACAATGCGGTCTTTGGCAGGACTGTGGCACTCCAGATCAGAGTCAAGGACATCGGCATGGCCAAATAAAAAACCCACATGATGCCTCCCACAGCTAAACAGCCAGCATGAACTCTGGTCAAAGGTTTAAAACTCTCCACTGAAAACAACTGTGGGTATGTCACTACTACTACTACAGTGTCATGTGCCTATTCTCCAGAGGTCAGCTACTTTCCTCCTGTGGTGTGACACTTGTATATTGTGGATACAAACACCACTTTTCCGCTGCGGGAAGAGCCCAATGTTGGTTGGCTACAGTTCGCTGGTAATAGAAGTGCATAGCTGATGCTAGAGATCCATTCCAAGTGCTGCTGTATACACGTGTGTGTGTGTGTGTGTTTTAAACTTAAACAGTAATTGGAAAAAAATGCGCATGAAATGAAATTATCACAGAGCGTCGCAACTCCATGTTTAATAGCTCTGTATGCAGCAGGTGCTTATACAGCATTTGTACTAACATAGCTAGACTAGCCTAGCCAGAAAAAACATTTAATTGTAACGAGATAGTCACCGCTACTCGCTTTAGCTACGAGTGGTTTGAATGTGATGCAAGTACCTATTCTAATCCAAGACCTTTGAGCCAATTAAGCCACAACAAAGCAAACCAAAAACTTACAGCGGTCATTACGTCTGAGTAAATCGGAACAGATTACTTTTCTGGAGACCTTATCCAAATATAGATTTAAAAGTTTTCATGGGAGGACTGTCTGTGCATGTGCGTGTGCATACAGATACTGACTGCTTTAAATATGCGCCTGAAATGCAACACGATGAATGCAATTCTAACTTATAACTTCCTCTTTTAACTTTTATCATTCTACTAATATCCTTCGACACAACATGTTCTGCAATAGTGTTACAAGTTTCCGGAAGGAAGCTTGAGGAATCCACAGAGTTGCCTAAATGTCATTTCTTGTAACTAGAATTTCTTTCTTGGTAGAGAAAGCGCAGACTGTTTGGCTAACAGCTAGCTTAACTTAGCTAGCCAACACCAACGGTGGTTGCTGCTGTTCCGAGCTAACGAGAGTGACACACACACAGACAAAAACCACGCACTCCCGAGCTTACCTTGACGACCTCTGGATAAATGCTTTCTAAGACGGTCAAGTGTTGTCAGAAACGACGAGGAAAATAAGATCGATTATGCAAAATTTGGCCTTTCCCTCATTGGTCTTCTGACAGGTCAGCCATATTCTGTCTGCAGACAGTCACCTGACTGTCGTTGCCCAGCAACATAGTGAAAGTGGGGCGGAGTGGAACAGACCAAACGGCTGGCTTTCCGCGTTGGGTGACTGGTGTGGTTGTCTCTGCATCTCATTCATGTTAGTGTTGCGTTTTATTTAAAATACATAGGTTATTGAATGCCAGAAGAAATCCGATATATATAAACGAGAGCGAGAGAGAACAATAAAGTAACGGCAAAGCAAAACTCTTCATTCACGTGTCAGCTGTTAACAAAAAACGAAAGCAAAACCGAATACATTTATCTGTTATTGAAATTACAACAAGACCAAATACCCCAACCAAACAAACAAACAAAACAAAACAAAAAAACATGGCTAAAGCCTTTCCAAACACCAACTGTGCATGTCATGGACAGGGGGGTGGCGCACAAGATTAGATCACATTTTATGAGTAATCGGTTCGTTTCAGACTTTTTCTTCGTCTTAAACAACTAAAGAAGGCCTATTTTGTAAAATCTTACCAACCTCATATGAGTATCATGTCGCAAAGGCAAATAATTTACTTTTTTCTTATTAGTTTTATTTGCTATAGCAAATAAAAGTGCTCAGACCGCTGATATTCTTGATCCATTGATGAAAAGATTGAGGTACGCATGAAATGCTTGGTAATGTGGCTGCGTGAGTTACGTGGCACTTCTTGGCACCAGCTGTGATCAGCTATAACAGATTGAAAAAAAAAAACTAACTAAAAACAAGGGCTCATTTGGTCTCACTCTGCTGCTTCGTCTCTTGTTTGCCATGTATGTGGGTGCTTAGTCTTTTTTTTTTATAGCATTTCCGGGACAGGTAATGTTACAAGGAGCTCCCGTTCTCCTGTGTTTATATGAGAACCATGAGTCTAGATGGAGGACAGTGCCCTCTAAAGGTCAGTAACAAAGCATGTACAGTTTACTAATATGAATATCTTTTCTATAAACACCATGTAGAAAAGACTGTTATCTTTTGTGGTAATTTGCAGCTAAACCAATTACTAAAACTGACATTTTTCAAAGCAAATGTCTTCAGAGTTTTACTGATGCATGTACCTAATCTAAAGCACACCTTAAAATTAACCCACTGATTTACACCTTTACACAAGTTCTATATTTGATTAGATTAATATTTGACCATGATAATTCTGACAATAAAAGAAATTTGTGAATACTGCTTATATAAAATTAAACTAAAATGCTGTACAAAAGTCTTTTAATTTTATTTCACTGTGAAAATGGGATATACATGTAATTTATTTAAACATAGGCGAACATACATGGAACTACGTTACACAAGGTAAAAACAGTTTATACAAAAGCCAAAGATGAAGGTCAATATTTAGTACAACCACCTTCATTCTTCAGCACAGCCTGAACTCTCATAGGCAAGCTTTGTAGTAATTTCTTTGAGTAGTCCTCAAGAATAACTATCCGGGCTTCTTGAAGGACATTCAAAGCTCTTCTTTAGATGTTGACTGACTTTTCTTCCATTATCTGTCAAAATGATCCAACACTGCTTCAATGTTAAGGTCCGGGCTCTGGGGAGGCCAATCTATGATCGTTCTTTTGTGCATTTTTCCATCCGGCTGTGCTTTTACTGCACTGTTTGGGATTATTGTCATGCTGAAAAATGATGCAACTACCAATCTGATGCTTTGTAGATAGTATTGCATGGAGTTTCTGACTGTACCTTTCTGTGTTATTAATTAGACCAATTTGGACAAGACCATCTCTGATGAGAGCTCACTCTGATGAGTAAATGGATCAACTGAAGGGCCAGATACATCTCTCGTTGAATGTTTTCCTTTTTCTTAAGAACATGACTTTAAGATTTTGTTTACGTGGAGTACACTTTCTTCCTAACATTTTTTTTTGTCCAACATTTGTCCAGAATTTTAAAGGACAGTGCATACCATTTGGCATCACTTTAATGGTGCCAAATAGCACTCTTTTATGCCTGTGAAAATGTGTTAGTTTTGGCATTTCTCATTGGTTCCAACTAAATAATTGTGAAAAAAGGATGTGTTTTTGTAATATGCTGCTGGTAACAAAGTGATATTAAAAAAAATTCCAAGAAAGTGGTTCCGTGGAAGCAAAACAAAAATGCATACATGGGTGACACTTAATACAATAAACATTACTTGAGACCAAAAAATAAATAAATAAATGTGTGAACCAATCTACTTCCTTGGTACTTCACAAGCTGCCTAACGTTTAGCCAAAATATGAAAAAATGTCATTAATCTGTTGCTACAATAGCAAGTCATGGATATTTCCACAAATCCTCTCACTGTTACTTTTCTGCATATTAGAAAGATTATCACTAACACAATAGTACTGTAAACACTGGTGGGTGGACATTTTGTCTGGCGCTGCTTATGGAGACAAGAAATTAATTTAACTTAAAGTTTATTTTCCATATTTGGCCACTTAACAATAAAACAACAATATGCACACATGCAGCAGTCAAAAAAACAACAAAACGATGAATTTTTTTAATATACCAATGCTCCATCTTTCCACAAACTTTCATAAAAATATATCAGCCTGGAAGCTTGTGCCTAAATGTGCCAACAGACAAACAAAGCGACAAAAACATAACCTCACTGACTGAGGTAAATACACAGTTTGCCTTAAAATCACTGTGAAAGTCTCAAACCTTTTGGAATTAGGAAAAGAGGTCTGGTAAATAGTGCAAATTCAGCATAACATAAGGCAATGGCTGTTAAAGCCTTGAAAACTGATCATCTCTATCAGAATAAACCAGCTGTTGGTGCCGGGTGTGTTCCTTTTCTTTCTTCAATCTCAGTGTCCTCATCAACATGCCCTATGTTGGGAGCAGCCACTTGCTCATCCACTCCCTCAGACTCTAAGGGTGCTTGAGGATCCGTCTCAGGCACTACTTGGTTTAAATTCCCAGGTACCGTTTCTTTTTCCTCTTCTGTTTTGCTTATGTCACTTGGGATACCATCTTCCTCCATTAGCACCTCATCAATATTCATGTCTTCCTCCGTCTCTGCAGTGTTCATATCTTCTTGTTCACCAAATGTCATGCCTTCTTCTGCTGCAATAACATTTGTGTCTTTTTCTGTCTCACCAAGTTTCGTGTCTTCTTCTGGCTCCACCCTGGCATCTTTTTTTTCCTCAGCAACCATGACAGCTTCATTCTGTTCAGTTAAAGTTGTTTCTCCATCTTCCTCTTCATCCCCCTCTACTTCTTCTTCCACCACAGTCTCCTCTTCTGCAGTGTCATCTTCATCCTCCTGCTCCTCCTGGCTGTACCCCAAAGTATCCCCAGGCTGCCAATAATCATACAGTTTATCCTAGAGAAGGGAAAAGACCAGCATAGCCAATAAGATTATAAAATTATCTTTTAAGACACAAAGTAAACACATCCTGTAAAGAAATTATTTAAATAATGTGTGTGACTACTGTACATCGAGAGGCCTTGTCCTCTGAAGGAGCATCTGCCACTTGGTGTAGATCCTCGCCACCAGATCCTTCACCTGGAGGAAGAAGAGGAAGGCAAGAGTTCTCATACAGGTTTATGTAGCACACTGAAAATGTCATTTATCAGAACCTCTGAAAAGAAACTTGCAATGATTTGTTGATATTTCTGATGATTCATATGAATATATTTAATATAAATATAAAGTAGTACAGATGTCTCTGGCATAGCGTTTCAGCAAGTTAAACGGGTTCCTAATCTGGAAATATATTACGACTGTCTATTAGGTCTAGCCTCATCTATACTGTTTGCTAATCTGTGAAATGCTATTAAGCAGTTTTGATATCTTGACTAACAGATCTGTGTACAGTGTTATCTATGAACTAAACTTGAAACATTTAATTTTGGAGAAAAGGCTGCCATTAGGAGGAAAGAGAAAACTGCTAACGCATTAACTGTGGGGTAAGTTTTTCAAATTAGGAACTTAAATACATGAGGAAAAAGCACCAGATTTACTTGTGATCTCGGGTCAATCTAAAACAAGTTGAATCTGATGACAAAGATGCAAAAATGCTGGCAACCACCAGTGCTTCCCTTCTATGTCCTAGTAGACACACCTATTGTATCAATTTCTAAATCCGATGTCACCTTGTTCTCTGGTATCAATTTGAAGCTTCTATGTTGCCCCGTTTTTGAGTTATCGCATTTAAAAAGTTAAGTGTCTACCCACCTGCTCGTAATGTCGATTAAAAAAAGCCTTTTACAGCTGAGAGGTAATAACTGATATTCTGTCTGCTTAGTGTTACTGCTAACAAGCTACTGGCGAATGACTAGTCAAGTCATTAACATTCAAAATAGTTTTGAACAGCATAGGCCTGGACCAGCGGCTCCCATATTTGGTTAAAAGTATTGTAGATTTTATTTTGTGAATTGCAGAAAAACACACACAAACACACACTTGTTAAATCATGCTTACCTTGCTGCGATAAAGACATTTTTCACTCTCCCTGATGTCACATTTAACATGCGTTTCCAGCTCAGTTGACAAAAACAGCAGCTGCTTCTGAGGGACAGAAAAAAAAAGGGAAGGGTTTATACATTCAATCAAAATCAGGCCAATAACATCTAAAAATCAGATAAGACTGGAAAAAAGAATTTACCTTTTGGTGAGCGGGAAAAAACTGAAAGTTGGATGCTTCATTTGCTAATGTCAGAAGGCTATAGCACAGGTAGTAGGACTGGAAGAAATGATAAAAGGATCTTGGGTCAGAAAAATCATTTTCAAAATGATGTCCAGGTGTTATTATGGATGTAAAACAAGTCAAGGTTGGAACATTTTGCAATTCAGACTGTAACAAAATGATCACCTGCTGGTCTAGTGTGCCCAGGTCTTCTTCTTTATCTTTCTGGTTCATTCCAGAGGAGCTCGTCATGTGTCGGAAAAGGGAGGAAGGTTGCATGCGAGGAAGGTATGGCCTCAGTTCAGAGAGCTAAATACCAAACAAAAACCAAACTCTATTAATTAAATTGATTTACATATTTATTGTGCATATAGGCTTCAAATTCCCCACGACCCTGAGGATGAGTGGATTAATGTACATAATTTAAAATTACATGTGAGAAGTGTTTCAAGCGCTGGGTTTAAAGGAAACTGCCAAGGTTACAAGTTAACCCAATTACCTGAAATTCTCTTTCCACAGGTTTGTATTTGCAATTTCCATCCAACAACTTAGAAATCATGCACAGGCTTAGATGTCGGCGCAACTCTCTGTCCAAATAAAACAAACATAAAAAGAACATTTTTCTTTTTAATGGTATGGTATTGTGAAAAAAAACAAAAAAAACAAAAAACCCCACAAAATGCTGAAAGTATTTGTTTTCATACTGGCTTTATTTCACTTTTACATGTCTTCATGCTATTCTGTAGCTCAGAGCATAGTAGGTTATAGTGCTGTATTATGGGATGGTAAATCTTGTGAATATCACAAGCAAAACAAGACATGCTGATACATGAAGTATCTAAGCCCTTTCATTTTCACTTCCATCAACTGCTGGCTGACAAATTTCTTAGATTCAGCTGTGTATATAAATGCATAAATAAATCAGAATCAGATAAACACAATAATCAGAAAATCAGTATATCTAGAAATTAAGTATATATGAGTAGATAGTGAAAAAAGAAGAAGGATAAAAAGACTCACTTTCCACGAATGTTGTCAGGCAGGAGATGAACTAATAGGCACATGTTGTGGTGATCATCTGTCAAATCAGTGAGAGCCAGGCAGATTTTTGGCAGCTAAAGACATAAAGCAAGTAAATAAAGTTTTTAAAGCCATACAAGCCAAGAAGCTGAGATAAATAATCTGGAGCTTGGTCATTTAGTGCTTTGTATTTAATGCAAGAATTATGAAACAAATCCTAAAATCTGTTGTTAGTCAATGTAAAGAGTATAAAATGAGAAAACTGAGCTAATTGTTAGAATGTGTTAATATTCTAAAGCAGATTAATTACATGTCTTCATAAGGAACAACCATACTATACACCACTTAGGGGATGATTAAACACAACAGCTACAAGAAAACTGTTTGCTTTAATGTGCCAAACTGAAATGTGAGGAAATAAAGTGCCAGACAATGACATTTATGCACTGACCAGAGCGTCCCAATCCCTGATGTTGTTGACAATTTTACACAGCAGAGGCTCCAGTGCCACACTCGACTCGAGGATGAGCCGCGTTTCCAGGCCGATGTGACTCATTACAGTAAGGATCAACAGCAGCTCATTGTCGCTGTATGCACGTGGGCACAGACCCATGCAGTAAGACAGGTACTATAAACAAGATTGAAAAACAAAACAATGAGTGGTGGAGTTGTACTCAATCTGCTAAGCTCTCAAACGTCATCAGCCATTTATTGTCTACTACCTTTAAAACATTACTGCAGTTGTGTTCAGGGAAAGTGGTCTCTTCCTTGTTGTGGGTAGGACTATCACTTTTGATGTAGACGTCCTCCCTGCAGAAACACAGAAAAATTCAACTCCTTTAAATTAAAAAGTGACCAAATAAACAACTTTCAGCTCACGTGTTATAGTTTTATATAGAAGGTAACAAAAGGAATGAGCGAGTCATATGGTGATGACACTCACAGCAGATCTCCTTCTGTGAATGGAGGTTGCAGATTCTCAAAAGGGAAGAGTTTAACAAACGGCACTCCCATGTTCATCAGGACCAGCGTCACGTCGGATAAACTGGGAACCCACACTTTAAACTGCTGGTTTCCATATTTCACTGTGGAAGTATTCACACCAAGAACTTCAACACTATGTACATTTTAAAGACAAACTACCAAAAGCTTAGGAAGGACAGCACTGACCTATTTGATAAGCAGCAGTCAATGCAATATCACAGAGGGCCTGTAGCAACTTCTCAGATATCATCCTCTCACTATGGACTGACATCATCTGATGAGATCGACAAAGAATTAAGCTTAAACATTTGTACAACAAACACAGTGTGGGGGTGTGTCAGACCTACCTTGAAAAGGAAACGGGTAACCTGAGCTGGACAGGGTGAGCTAGAGTCATAAGCTTCCTGAAACAATCCGATATTCACATGCAATCGCAGCTGAGCTGGGCTGGACCTGATGTAAAGCAGGAGAGTGTAAGTGGAGAGAAAGATCAAAGTTATTCATTATTTAGGAAAACTAAGAGTTGAAACTGAGTGTGCAAACTTAAATACATCCCTGAGTGCAGTGTGTTGGAGAGGACTAACTGTGCTAATTTACCTTTTTAGTAAGTGCCTTCAGGTCAAACTGTAGTTTTTCCTGACAAGACCTAACTTGTTGTTCATTACCCTGAGAGTAAAATGTCCTCAGTGAAGTTTATCGGAAGGCTCCATATTAGATTATGAAAAAGGTACGTTGTGGCCTTAGGATATGTACACAAAAAGCCTTTCGTGCAAAGGTTGTTACGCCACTCTGAAGTACAGTGCACACTATTGACAAATCTAATAAACATCAAGCACAGAGTAAAGCTGCTGTAGAAAATATAATAAGCCAAGACCAATGTTCCAGGTCTTAATTTAAACTTGTGTATTTTTTTTTAATGCTATTGGTATACAAGACAGATTCCTTTCTTTATGTTATTGTCAAAATTTGTTATCAGATTTTTGGTGTTTATGCAGGAAAAGGAAGTATTTGGTTTGGAGTTCCCCCAGACTAATGAGTCATTCATGCAAATAATTTGGTGTTTAAACTTTAAAAAGCCAACACAGAGGCACTCAGAAGAACTTGACACTTCCAAAAATGGCCCTCTACCTGACCTTATTCAAGTTGCTAACTTAGTGCATACTTCAAAAATATCTCCCATGCTTCTGAAGATTCCTCATATCTTTGTTTTTTGGGGGAACAAACAGCATGCACTAGAGTTATCCTACAGTCAAACCGGCTGATAATAAAAGCATACGTGATGTCCACTGGAGGTCAAAAGCAGTGTTTGAAAAATGTCAATAATATATAAAACTAAAATTAGCACAGAGCCCAGTAATAGTCACACTGAACGAATGCCCGTAGCTGCAGTGTTATTGGACGTTTACTTCTTACAGAAAGCTGAACTATCAATAGGGATGCACCAATACAACTTTTTCTGAATTCCATAACCATATCATGGGTTTGGGTATCTGTGATACAGTACTGATTTAATATTCAGTATTAAATTAATAAGCCATATTCCTCACTCTCAGGAAGAGACTGTGAACACATATTAATACTAATAATACTGATAATAATATTATAAATTATCAAAAGTAGCAAGATTAATAAGCGTACTTGAAACCCAAAAAACAACATCATACATAAAGAAAACACACTCTATAAATCTCAGTAAATTACACACGAGCTCACTGCTAACTATATTTTATATAGTTCAACAGACAGATGTAACACTCCTCCTAACAGTTACACACCGAAGAGTCTCTTGCTCAGCTACAATAAGCACACACAAGCTCTCAAAGGGCCATAAATGATCTTTGAGTGATTCTTAAGGCTACACTTCACTCTCCAGCCAAGAAACAACAAGTCTCATAGAAGCTTCTTATTGATGAGAGCTCTCACTATCTGCGCTGTGTAGCTGTCCTACAATGACCAGTGGCTAGGCTTCCACATGTTCCCTAACCCTCCACATCATACCCTACCATCATCATTCCCACATGCCTACTCCTACCATTATTAACTTCAGTGTTGCTAACTTTTTGCGTTTTTGTTATTGTTTTTTGCAAATAGATCTGGTGACTTTTGGGACCCACTTAACAGTTTATTTTCAAGAGACTGTGAATCCTCTGTTCATGATACACTATGCAGGACTCATAAAACCTCTGTTTAAGTAGAGGTAGATTTACATGGTTAGAAAGAAAGACAGACAGACAGACAGACAGACAGACAGACAGACAGACAGACAGACAGACAGACAGAAAGAATCAACCAGTCTACATGCATTCGACTGGGTCCCTGAGGATGTTCTGTGGGAGGTACTGCAGGAGTATAGGGTGTCTGACCAGTTGCTATGAGCCATTCAATCCTTAAATAAACATTTCAGGAGCTTGGTCCATAAGCCAGCAACAAGTCGGACTCATTCTTGGTGGGTGTTGGATCGATTCTGTTTATAATTTTTATGGACAGAATTTCTAGGTGTAATCAAATGGCAGAAGGCTTCCACTTGGGTGGTCTCAAAACCCTGTCTCTGCTTTTCATGATGACATGGTTCTGTTGGCTTCATCAGGTGGTGGCACTGGAGCAGTATGTAGCCAAGTGTGATGCGGTGGGAATGCAAGTCAGCACAATCAGGCCAATGTCCTCACCCTGAAAAGGGTGGAGTGCTCCCTCCGGGACAGAGACGAGTTACTGCCCCAAGTGGAGGAGTTTAAGTATCTAGTTGGATTATTATAGTTGGATGAGCAGGTGACCATATACCACATGGCTGAGAGCGGCCGGCCAGGGTTCGAGTCTGACCCGTGGCCCTTTGCTGCATGTCTCCCCTTCTCTCTTTCCAATAAAGAAAAATAAAGTATCTTGGGGTCTTTTTCACGAGTGAGGGGAGTAGGCGATCAACAGACTGGTGCTGCAGCTTTGGATAGTGATGGAAAGAATGAGATCACGGATACAAGCAGCAGAAATGAGCTTTCTCTGAAGGGTGGCTAACCTCTCCCTTAGAGATAAGGTGAGGTGGTCAGCCATCTGAGAGGACCTCAGAATACAGCTGCTACTCCTCCACATCGAAACGAGCCAGTTAAGGCAGTTTGGGCATCTGACAAGGATGCCTCCTGGGTGAGGGTGCCTCCTGAGCATGTCCAACCAGGAGGAGGCCACGGGGCAGACCCAGGACATGCTGAAGGGCTTATATCTCTTGGCTGGCTTGAGAATGCCTGTGTTCCCCTGGAAAAGTTGGAGGAGGTGGCCAGGGAGAGGGAAATCTGGGCTTCTCTGCTAAGTTTCTAGCTGAATTGGAAGACCAGTTTACCCTTTAAAGCTGAGGCAACAAAAATGCCCTCAGAGGTTAATTCAATGTAATTTGTCCAATTAGTATTCAAGACAACTTTAAAGAAATTATAGATGAACAATTGCTGCTAATGCAGTATTTGGGAAAAAGTTTAAAATCATCAAAAAATCATGCACTCCAAACAATAATTACTTACATATATCTAATTTTTAGTACAAAAGTACAACAAATGTTGCCCTTTCATTTTTACACACAGAAATTGAGCTCACCACAGAAGAGTTTTTTGTGCTGTTCCCTGTGGATTGACCAGGCACTGCCTGAGCTGTAATGTATTCTGGTCAAAGATCTGACCAAACTTCTCCAGGTTGAACACTTCTTCTCCTGGAGGGACTTCTTTGATTGCAGCAGACATCAATGAATACCGCTGCAAGAATTCCCTGGTAAACAAATTCGAGCAGTTCACAGTTTAGCTAACTACAGTGAAAACATGGTTCCCCAGAGACAAAATATAAAGTGGCAGCATGTCTTTGTGTGCCTTACTGTTGTTCGGAAGAAATGCCCTCCTCTCGGTTCTCCTCTGCTTCTTCATATTCAGCTATCTTCAACAGGTCCTCTTCACATGCAGTTAGCAGTTGTCTCTCAATCTCTTTTGATCTAGTGAATAATGCAGAGAGTTTCGTGAAGATGCTGTAGCTCTTGAAATGAAACGGCAGTGAAACTTTATGAACAACTCACTTTTTATTGTTATTTATTTCCTTCAGTATTTGGTCAAGATTGTTCTTGTAATTGCCTGACTTTGTTGTGGATTGAAATGGTTGCTGTGGAAAACAACATGTGATAGTTAACATCCAAATAAAGTTTTACTGTCCTTTAGCTCAGCAAGCTTATTTTTATACAGTAACAACTTTGCGTACAACAAAGACCAAGACATTTTACTTACATTTTTTGACTGAGAGCTCAGACGTCTAGGTGGACTAGGATCTGAGAATGTTCCCTTCTCAGGTGTATCTGGAGGTTTAGTAGCACGCTCCATCATCTCTTCCAAGGAAAGTAGCTGCTCATCATCACTGCTATGGGAGCTTTGGGTTAGATCCACATCTACTGCAAAACTCAGCCCCAAGTCCAGCTCCACATCTATGGGATCCTCTTCATTTATCTGCTTGTTATCACCTTTACTTTCCTGCCCCTTCAGTGGTAGAGACTGACAATAACTGGAGGTAGAAGTCTGTTCAGCAGCAGCACTGTCAGTCTCTACAGCACCTGTACTCACTTTTTTGCAGAGGAGAGATGGATTTTGGTCACCCTTAAGCTGCCTGTGTGAAGAAGGGATGGGGCTGTTTTTGGTGTCCTTATCTCGAGGAGGTGGTATTAAGTTTTCCAGTTTTACCCGTGTTAACGTTACAGTTGGAAAACTGCCTAGTGGATTAGGTAAAGTGGACGATGCTTCAAGAAGAGGACCGGTTATTTTGCAGTTTTGATGTTTCTCACAAGAGGACTCAGTAATTGAGTTGCTGGAGCTTCCTGTGATGCTGGATGAACCTTTCTCTGTTGTTTTGCTTGTTTCCCCATCTATCTTGGGTTTTACAGTCTTATTTGAGGAGCTAACAATGTAAGTCACAGGATCAGGAGTGAAAAGATCATTGGCGTCATAAGAAGCTACAGGTCTTCGTGAACGAGAAGCTTTATTCCGCTCTCCTGTCCGACCAGTCAAAGAGCTCGAATTTGGTTTCGAGGTTGATTTGTGAGGGCTACTGCTGAGTTTTCTGTTTTCTCCTCTGGGATTACTTCTTTTCGGGGTCTTGACAGAGCTACTACTGGAAGAAAAACCAGAGTGGTGACTGCCTAACTCAGCAGGTGAAGAGCTAGTAGTGTCCTTCTGAGGAACATCAGAGTTGAACAAAGTGCTTGATTTATCCCTTTTATTTTTTTGCTCGCTTGTCTTTTTCACACTTCCCTCATTTGGCTTTACATGTGATCTAATTTCCTTTAACTGTGGTACATGACTCTGAGAATAATTTATAAATGATTCCTTTGCACCTATTGATGTTATTTTCTCTGTACATTCTTTATGCAATGATGACTTGCAGCATGACTGAGAAGATCCAACAGTAGATGACAGCTCTGAGCATGCTGACTGTCCACGTGCCTGTTCTGTAAGTAGATAGCCATCTGTGGTTTTGTGTTGGTTTGCTGACTCTGAAGAATGCATCACTGACGGCTGAGGCGCAAGTGCAGTGGGAACAGTGGATTTTGTTGTCTCCGTTTTGTTTGAGTTTGCCCCTTGAGTACATGGTTTCTTGGCATTCTCTGAACCATATTCATACTCGCTGCGCCTCTTGTGTGATGAGAAGTTCAAGTCCACTGCTGGAGAAAGGAAAAAAAAAAAGATGATATTTTCTTTTGAACAATATTGAGGGTTCATTAATGTCTACAAAATGACCAGAATTTGATAGTTTTAACTTTGTCTTAAAAAGGGTTTTACTATCCACATCAGATAAATGTACCTCAATCTGTTCACAAAAGAATGATAGTCTGCAACTGCAGAAATTTACTGGCAGCTATTCGGATAATAAACTCATCATTTCTTTTAAAGGATAAGGTTATACATTTTATGATTCCAGGCTTTCAAATTTACAATATGCAATATTGCTTCATTGTGGTTTATTTCACACCTCAAACATTTAGTAAACAATTAAGCAAATGCAAGTAATCTGCAAAAAATTACAGGTAGTAATAAAATAAACTACTAACTCTTTTATGCTACGTTCACACCTACACGGGTATTTTTGAAAACGCACCCGTTTCGTCCACACGTAAACGGTGTTTCGAATCACTGAAAACTGAGATTTTTTTAAAACTCCTTTTTTGTATTTACGTGTGGACGAGGACTACAGAGTTCGTCATGCAACGTCAAAGGTATGTGCATTTTTTCACGTCACGCTGTGCGCCACGTTGTTTACATGAGATGAATTGCAGAATGGCAGATAGAGACAAAATACTGTTAATCTGACTATCTTCAGTTTTTAAACGCTTACATACACACACGCAGTTACTGTCCCTCCATTTACAAAGGCAGAGGCGTCGCGATGTAATTATTTTACTTGTAGTTGTTTTTTATCTGTGTAATAATAGTCAACATTGCTATCAATACATTTTTCAAAAAATGCCTCTCTGTGCAAAATGAGTTCAAAAACATAAACAACTGTGAGATACTGTTTGTCCGTGATTTGAACCCAGGGAACAAATCGTGGCAGGATCAGCCTGATATTATTTGTATCCCACTGTAACTTTACTGTATAAAGAGCTAACATCTCCAAAATGTCAGGAGTAGTTAGTTATTATCAGAAGTGTTTGTGAACCAAAAATCAAGAATGTGGGATACTGTTTGTCCGTAATTTGAACAGCCCAGCGCGTGCTCCCCACGATTGGAAAACCAATTCTGCAGGGGAGACCTACCTTGGCACTTGTGCAGGTGAAACCAAAGGGAAGATTTGCTTCACCATATTTTCTAGTCTTTGGCTTAGAATGAAGTTGGTTTGGAAACATATTCAGCTATGCTTCATCTTCTGTTTTGCGTTTGTGTGGGCGCCCTGTGCTAGCAGTGTCCAAGCATTTTGCTTTGTTTTTTTCCCCCTTTTCATACCCCCCCACATTACCTGCAGGTCAGTGATATTTTCAGTGTATTGAAGCTACAGGACTTAACAAGCAATACTGCCAAACATAACCTATCTGAAAGTTTAGAATTTACTTTAAATTACAATATTACCTGAAATTAACTTTTCACTTGAAGGTGTTTGCTCCTGTTGCTGGCTCTGCAAAAAAAGACAAAAAAAGTTAGTGACCTACTTAAGTGATATTTGAACAGCAATAATATTGTGGCTATGCAATTTATCTTATAAAAAACAAAACAAGTGACAACCAGTTCAGAAATTATTTCTTTAAATAAACAGACTTAATAAATAGCTAGTAAATGCACTTTAACTTATTTAAAGCTGTTTTCTGCATGCTCTCTGGTGCTAAACTTTTCTAGACAATACCCAATTAACTTGTATGAGAAAGAAACAAATAATCAAACCAGCTGAATCAGGAAAAAAAAACAACTGTCTTTAACCTGCCAGCTCCATTTTATAAAGTCAATTATAAAATTATAATAATAGCCAGTTTGTCCTATGGAAACTGAGTGCTCAGTTTTCTTTCCATGCTCTGCCACCCCTCGCCTAAACCAAATGTAATATTTATATACGTAATATAAATATATAATATTTACAGTAATAAGAACCAAAGAGATGCAGACAATCTCCTGTTGTGTGCTACATGTGAGATTGGGTTACACCAGCCCATATCAAAAAAATCTAATCTCTTGACAATGTCCACAGTTCATGTGTGAAAACAGCTAAATACCTTCCAACTATTGCCAGTTTCATAAATTTTAATCATAGTTAGTCTCAGTATTGATTTTGTTCACAAATATTTTAATATCTGATTCAGGTTTAAAAAAATAGATATTATGGTGGTGTTGCAAACTCAAAAGGTGGCAACAAATTCTCCCTGTTTGTAAGTCAACAGGTGCTCTTAAATTGCCTTACTTCTGTGTTAAATAACATACAGTAACATGTTAATAAGACATGTCTTCCTACTGTCTTCCTTAAAAACAATTTTAAATTTAGAAATTGCTAAATAGTAAGATGAAAAAAGGGCAATTAAGTCTGTTTATAATGCTAAATCATTGATTTAAAAAAAAAACAAAACAAAAAAAAAACATCATGTTCCCGAGGCTGGCTATGTCATCTTCTATCCTCAATCCAACCAAGTACTGAAAAGCTCTTAGCCTGACCAGCCTGGCATAAGACTGGAAAGGTAGAAAGCATTCATCGTGATTTCAAAACTCGAAATAAACTTTGTGTTATTAAATATATAAAAACTTTACCTGGGAAGAGGCTACAGAGATATGCATGATGGGTAAACGACTACTGTCGGATGAGTGGGGTTTTGGATGGAGATGGTAGCCCTGCGAGGGCCAATGGCTGATATTAGGATACCAGCCTTTTGAGTATGAAGGGGACTGTGGGTGAACTTCAATGGGTGCTCTGTAGTTGAATGATGGGGTTGTAACACTCACAGATGGTCTGTGCAGCTGGACCGTAGGTATAGAATATTCCACATCACTGGACTGAGCCTAACAAAACATTAAGAACCACATCAACTCAGCATAACTAATCATATTTATCATAAAAACACTCAACCAGAACAAAATCTGAGTTTCTCCTAAGACCGTATGAAAAAAGATGAAACAATACCTTATCTGATTCTTGTCTTTGTGTTGTTACAGTTTTACTTTCTGAGCTGGATGAAGAAGCCTTGAATTCAGTCGCTTGATCTCGGCCTATGTGGGAAGATGGTGATTGGTTGATAGCCACTGGAAGCAAAAATGTGTCAAAAGATCCTGGCTGATGGCCTCCTGGTATTGGGGGATTTAATGACATCCTAATGGTACCTGGATTGTTTGGCACAAGCCCTGGAGGTTGACCAAAGTGTTCTGGAGGACCCAACCTTTCCTTTGGCATAAAATAAGGTCTTTCCACAGGGGAACCAAGATTAAGTGAATTGCTTGAATTAAATCCTGATGAATGGATTAGTCCTGGGGGATGATGATTTTGCCAGTGTGGACCAATTCTGTCCCTGTAGCACACCTCAGGTGCCTGAATTGGCAACATTCTCCTCGGTGGTGGATTAGAAAGCCGGTTAGGGACCCGAGAAGGCTTCATTGGAGTCTCCTGGTGAAAAGATGTGTTGGATAGGGAGCGCTGCTCAACAACAAGGTCCTTTACTAAGGTACAAAGGAAATATGATGCATGCATTATGGTCTTTTGAAGAATCTGTTACATTACACCTTACCCATTTACTGTACTTACTAAGGATTATCCATCTGTTTTTTTAAATTACAGGTCTGAATTTGTTTTAAGAGAAAAGTAATGACTAGCTTAGCCTTTTGTGTTAAGCCAAGAGTGCCAAAAAGATCTCCCTCTGACAAACTTATTTTTCTCATTGTGTCTGCTTCCTCTTAAAGCCCAAAGCACTATCTGACGCTTTGGTTGGCTTAGTTGTTGATTTAACTGCTCACTGACAGTCCCACAGCATGAAACTGCACAATAAGTGAGACTATATAATAAAACAAACAAACAAAAACTTACATCATAAACATTACATTTATTGCACAGTAAGTAAAAGCATACACATGAGAGGCAAAGTCTCAAGGAGCAGGTAAAAGTAAAAGGTTATTTTAATGAAAATTAACACTCGACCTGTCACTTCGACTCACCTTTACTTCTCGGTGAGAAGCAAGCTCCAAGTGGGCTGCAAAAAAGACAGAGAAATGGGAACTCAACATGTTTCTATTAACGTTTGAAGTTAGCCCGGTCACCAAGCCGACGACAATGACGCAACTTCAGTTTTTGTTTTATTTTAATCCCCACACACACAAAAATGAGAAAAAGAAGACGTCCAACAAAGCACGAGTTAACCTTCCACAGACAAAACGAGGGAGACACTTGCTAGAGAATTTCTGTTTGGCTAATGGCTACCAATCACGGCATGCTATTTGAGGTGACAACATGAGATCAAATAGTTTCACGCTTTGACATGTCGTGATGTTGTTTTGACATAAAAATGTCTTATCGCCTGAAATTAACATAACCTAGCAGTGTCGCTTGAGAACCTCAGTCCCAAACAGACGTCAACAAACTGGCTAGCCGTTAAATATTATTACCTGTCAATATGCTAGGAGCTAGAGAAAAAGAAAGCTAAATATGACAGCGTTATTCATTAGCATCAGTTCCTTGCGTCGTGTTGGACTCGCTTTAAGAAGAAACAAAGCCATCTATGAACGTTTTATTTTAGAACCTACATAAACGTCTTTCTGTAGCTAGCTAGCGAATAATAAAATGCATAATAAATACTAGCATGTCGTTTGAGGAAGTAATGTTTAGCTAGCTGGCTAACGCGCGTGCAAATTACCAGTTAGCAGTTATTCATACCGAGTGTCTCCTTAGTTTTCTGTTGCTTTCCTCATTTTGAGGACTGGGAAGTCTGTTTGCAACTACATACGGCGGCAATAACACGTTACTGGTGATTCCCGGTGCCACAAACATCCTCTCCCGCTTGCAACCGCTTAGACGACACGAACTGCATCATGGAACTTGGAGTTCAAAAGTATTTCACTTTAAAGGAATTCTTTCTGTAGATGTTCAAACTATTTCCCCAAGTCTTTTTCCAGTGCTTCCGAAATAGACCTGAATCCATCTATTAGAACCCACATTGTAATTTTTCATTTTTTTCGAGGTCGTCATGAGAAATGGTTAATTCTGGAAAATGTCTTGCAAATACAATATGCCCCTGGGACAAAAAAAATACCCTCTCCTTCATGAATTTAGTCAAAACTGTGGTTTGACCACCACCAAGATTTCATGCTTCATTCATTTTACTTTTGGATATTTGTTACATTTACATACCAAACACATAATTAAACACATTTTAATATTAGACAAAGATAACCCAAGTAAATACAAAATGCAGATCTAAATTCAATTATTAAGGGGAAAAAGCCACCCAGACCTACCTGTCACTGTGTGAAAAAGTAATTCCCCCCGAAAACTAATAACTGCTTGTACCACTTCACACATTTTTAGCTGGTCTAAAATCAGCTGCAAGGTCAGCTGATGGAATAGGATGAGGAGAAAGAAAGACATTAACAAGTGCAATGATAAATGTAGACCTTTTATCTTTATTCCTATGATTCATTTGTCACAATATCATTGTCTAAACAGTGGATTGATCACATGTACGGTGCAAAACACACAGCATAGCACCATTCAAAATGTCAACAAATAACACAGACAGCAACAACATAGGAGACAGCATATATTTCAATCATAGACAAGCAAAATAAGAGAAAAGGACTGTTAGCCTTTCCTTATCATCCCATCCTGCTCTCAAGAGATTGTAACATTACATCCTGTTATTAGTGAAAAGCATGAAATTAATGACCTAGAAAATAACTTCTGTACACTTTGGTGGTACTATTTATGTAAAAAAAATACAGCAAATCTATATTTTAAATTAATTTATAATACCCTACAATATCCCAGTATCCTAGGTCACCCAGTGAAATAACAATGCCATCTAAACAGGTATAATTTCTTAACCGCTGCTAGTCTCTCACCAAAATAAAGTAGCAGTATTGTATGTGAGGCAAACCGAGACCTCATCTCTTCATGTAAATAGTATTGCTAACCTTGGAATTGCCTGCAGCATAAAATGGATACGTGGATTTTAGTCTTTCCTCTGCTTTTTTACTATTTAAAGGCATTCAGATATCACAGCCATTTGCTTAACGATGTCACAACCAAAGACCTGTTTCATGTAACAACAAAAACAAAGTGTTATAATTCTGTCATTAGTGAAAAAGGACATAAATTACATATTCTAGTTATTGTCTTTTTTGACGGCATTGCTAATTCTCTTTCAATACTTGCACTGTAAAGGTTATAATATAAGATTATAATGTAATAATTAGGCAAAAATATTTACAATCTCTTGAAAGTCATGCGCTCCATGGCTCTAATGTTTATCAGTCATTTACTGTCTACTGCTCCCCTGTACTGTACAAACAGACAGCAAACTACAGTATATTCATCACATATTACAACTCAAAATAAATCAGAATTTAGAGGAAACACTAATCTAAGGCCAGCTGTTAGGGACAACCTGTTCCATCGAACATAAAGGGAGCTTTCATGGTGTTTTTCACTTCTTGGCCTTTCCCTGAGCAGCAACGGCCTCCATGGCTTTGCGTACAGTCTCCTCGTCGCCAAGGAATTGCATTGGCTTCACTGGCTTCAGGTTTTTGTCGAGCTCATAAAGGATAGGGATCCCTGTTGGCAGGTTCAGCTCCATGATGTCTTCATCTGACATTCCTACAAAAAGAACAGACAAAATGTCATTTTGTACAGAATTACTGCAATTGCTGACAGAGTGATTGACTACAGGGTACTCCCCAGTTCTCTGTATAACCATATCCTGTTTTTTTTGTTCTTTTCCTCTAACCTAGGCTTTTAGCTATAGCTATATTCCCTCATTAATGTCTGTTTATTTTATCTTTCGGTCCTTAGGAGCTTATAATAACCAACTAGCCAAGTGGAACACCCTTTTGTTTGGAAGGGGGGCCTTAACTTCTTCACCCTTGATGCCTAGGGGGGACCCTTAATTTGCTTTTCTTTTCTTTCATATTTAAAGCCATCCTACAGAACAAAATAGAATAGGTTCGTGAGGGTGCTCTCTACTGATATGGCCTACCAGGGCTGGAAAAAACCTTAACCTATTGTAAAGATTGTCAAAGCACATCTTAACTGATATATAGTGAAGTGTCAAAACTCATCATCAAAGTTACATGGGGAGGAAAGGAGCTAAAATGAAGTGCAGAGACAGTCTAAATAACAGGGATGGCATCTGTGCTGAAAATGTAAAGCTAATGCAGAAGTACCTTAACTTTAAAATGACTGTAACTGCATAACTGTTTATGCTAAAGACAAAATTCAAATGATTGTGGAAAGAAGAAAAGACAAGCTTTACGGGGATATTTATGGTATCATAATGGATTCACAAGGCTATACTGTCAGAGCACAAACAAACAAACAAAAAAGAAAAAACAGCTCCACCTGGAGTTTACCATGTGAACTTCACATCACCTTTCCTCTCAATCATTTGGGCTAGAGAGAAAATTCAACTCTTCCTAAGAAACATTTTGTATGAATCTTGGTCAATAAAGGGTTAAACGTGCATTCTTCTGAAGGAGGAGGAGGGGGGGGGTGCCCCTATGCTTACAAAAAAGACTTATGTTTACTTATGTTTCAGTAAACACTTTCTTGATGTGTTTCTGGGCTCAGTCGCTAGTTTCAAGCAAATACATAAACATAACATATAAAGTAGAGGTGATTAAGCAGTGAACAGTATGAGAAAATAATGTGTTTTTTGAACATTAAAGCATGAATATATATTTGTGAACCTACCAAGTCAAATTCTGAATTTTAAAACATTTCCATGTGACTCATACTTTTGCATCAGATTTCCGCCGTAACTTACACTATAACCAGAACCCCATTTTAACACTGCGCTGCAACCTTCTACATGACCTCCTGAGAAATGTAACTACAAGCATACTACGACGTGAATTGCTTGAAAGGTTGTGGTGTAGGGATAAAAGGAGTTTCTGGTTACATCACCAGTTAGGATGTAGATTTCTCGCAGAAGTCTAAGTGAAGCTTTAGTGTTACTCACCCTCCAAGTGCTTGACGATCCCTCTCAGACTGTTTCCATGGGCGGCGATCAGCACCCGCTTTCCCTGCTTGATCTGAGGGGCGATCTCCTCGTTCCAGAAGGGCAGCGCCCGTGCAATGGTGTCCTTAAGGCTCTCACAGGAAGGAAGCTGGTCGTCAGTCAGGTCTGCATAACGACGATCCTGCAAACATAACAACTTCATTGTACAAACTAAATAACAGAACAAAAAACTGAGATAGCATCTTAAGCTTTATTTTACCCCCCACCCAAAAAACCCACGTTTTTTTTTTTTATATTACATTTCAAAAATAGAAAGGAAGACATGAGAAGTCAAAGGAGCTCTGCAAAGAAAAGCGTCTGGACTTCTTTAAGTTGCTTGAAGACGTTTCACCTCTCATCCGAGAAGCTTCTTCAGTTCTAAGGTCAAATGGTGGAGAGTCCCAGATATAAACCTAGTGGGAGTATTCCCCCCACAGAGGGACAAAAGGACCCCCTGATGATCCTCTAATCGCCTGAGCCAAGGTGTGAAACTGGGTGTGGGTCCCAATCAGCCAGGTTTCGGGTGTGTTCATTGTGAAACCTGGCCCCACCTTATCATGCGAATTCCTGAGGTCAGATGGCCCAGGATGTGAGTGGGCGTTAAGGCGTCTGGGAAGGGATCTCAAAACTGGATTATAGATGGCAGAGAGTTGGTGTCGTAAACCCCCGCCTCTGTTCAAAGATGGTCGCTCACAGTGGACATAGATGGCTTCTTTCACTCCTCTTTCAAACCATCTGTCCTCTCTGTCCAAAATGTGAACATTGGCATCCTCGAAAGAGTGTCCTTTATCCTTAAGATGCAGATGGACTGCTGAGTCTTGTCCTGTGGAGGTGGCTCTTCTGTGTTGTGCCATGCGCTTGTGAAGTTATGAGAAATTTGTTTCTACCTTGACTTGAACTTTGAACCTGAACGCAGAAGAACTCTTTCAGTCATACATTAACTCACACTGAACTTAGTATTAGGCAATAGCATTAAGGCTCCTACTGGCAAATAGTAACCTACTACGTCTCTGTGGTGGCCATGCTTGATTTTTGCACTGTTGTGGTATTTAAGCTAAGTATGCTGGAGATAAAAAGATTGAGACACATGATGTTAAATCCACTATTTTCTCTCTAAACACTCGTGCCATTTCTGCTGATTTCTCTCATAAAGCTGGTTAGGCCTGGATTCAGAGATATGTTCAAGTCGTGGCTCATTTTTGTTACGTTTGTTTGGAGATACTTGATTAAGAAAGTCAATATGTACAAAACCATTGTTTCTCTCGGACGTCAGCAAAGTTCATTGATTGTGTTCATGCACTGCCAATATGATATCTTACCTTGCTGATGATAGTATAGTAGTCGTGGTCTGGACCCATGGGAGGAGGTGGGATATCAAATGAGCGCCTCCAGACCTTCACCTGAGCCTCTCCGTGCTTGGCAGCAGTCTCTGCCTTATTTAGCCCCGTCAGGCCTCCGTAGTGACGCTCGTTGAGCCGCCATGTCCGATGAACAGGCACCCACATCTGGTCAATGCTGTCCAAAACCAGCCACAGTGTCCTGATGGCTCTCTTCAGCACGGAGGTGTAGCAAATGTCAAACTCAAAGCTAGCATCTGTGAGATTCATAGAGTGTGAGACACTCCAGGGGTTTTTTTGTCTGGTAAAATATATATTTCTTGCATAGTTGTGTAGTTATTACATTTCTTCACTCTGCTGTCTATGTATAACACCTGGAATAATGCCAATGATGGTATAGAGAGAGATAAGCCTGTATCTCAGGCCTTGCAGAAATTACATTTAGGATTGCTCAGAGCTCAAGATGATGTCTCCAATATGCCTCTGCAGTCAAAAACCTCAACCTCATAATAGAAGGTATGGTGCATATAACAATGAAAAGCATCTAATTATAACACAATGACCGCTGTTTGGTATGACTGCACGGAAAAATGACTTGACTATTTTGGTTGGGGCTCAGAAGTCTAGCTATTATTGAGCCGTAAAAAATTAGGTCTTCTGATTGAAGCTGGGTGAAAGAGCCAGCTGCATGAACATTTAACTAAATACATTACTTTGAAGGTTTTTTTCCCCCCTCTCTGCTCTGCAGGCCTTTATTATTTCTGTTGCAATGCAGCCACATAAAAGCATCGCCTCAGCACGTCTGCACACGGTCAGGGGGCGGTATATGACCCGATGCGCTCAGACTATGCGGTTATGCAATTGCTAGTTGCCGAGAGCGCGATACCACACGGAATGAAGGAAGACTTCACATCGGTTCGTCCTCACCTTTTAGGGCCTGTCCTCCTCTCTTCGCCTCCTTTTCACCTGTTTCGCTCAGATCTGCATCAAACCACCCACAGAAGCGATTCTCCTGGTTCCAGTTGCTCTCTCCGTGACGAATCAGCACTAATTTGTAGGCTGCCATGAGTGATACAGATATGTCTCAGCCGATTGCTTCAGTCAATGAAAACTAGTTAGTTTAAGTATTTTTTTGAAGGATGCTGAGGATGCTGAATCTATACCCCCCAACTCCAGAGACATAGACGACTCCACTTGCTGCTGTCAAACCGTTTTATCCCTTGGATTGGCTACTCCCCCACTTCCTGGTTTTCAGAACCAATGAGGCTCAGCAGAATAATATTTATCAACCAATGGGCGAGGTGGGAGTGAACGGTGGAGAATCTCCGACCTTCACGTTGTACATTGTACTCTATTGATTTTCTTTAGGCTGTTTGTCTTTTCAATAGTATCTATCTATCTATCTATCTATCTATCTATCTATCTATCTATCTATCTATCTATCTATCTATCTATCTATCTATCTATCTATCTATCTATCTATCT
>NW_024582368.1:632189-646966 GCF_018398535.1 Haplochromis burtoni | reverse complement strand
TCTATCTATCTATCTATCTATCTATCTATCTATCTATCTATCTATCTATCTATCTATCTATCTATCTATCTATCTATCTATCTATCTATCTATTACAACACATATTTTATATTTGAAATATGAATATATTTATATTATATTTTATGGGTATAGTGTAAGAAAGCAGCATGTAAGAAAGGCAAAGAAGTTAATTCTCAAATGGACATTTGCATTTGCAATAATCTGGTTGCATCTCTATTTTACCTGTTTGTGCTTTGCCTATAAAACATTTAACTGTTGCTACTGCTTACTGAAATGGCTATACATTTAAAATCTATTGCTATCAATACCCGTTTCATATTTACTCTATTAGAAGTATTGCATAATTTCTTGAGCTGTCTTCTCATTGGTTGCATTTCACAAACAGAAAGTTTGAACAGCAGTTGGATAGAGATGCTATGCTTCTGAGTGCCTGGCAACCAAATTAGTAACAGCCCCTCTTATTTTCCAGCAGAGATTACAGAGATTATTTGTATATATGATGATTTTATTATTTGTTCATCTGTAATATGAACACCCACTTCAGTAATTGGTATAATTTTTCATGATAGGAAATAAAGAAATGGTAAATGGCCTGCATTTATATAGTGCTTTACTAGTCCCTAAGGACCCCAAAGCGCTTCACACATCCAGTCATCCACCCATTCACACACTGGTGATGGCAAGCTACATTGTAGCCACAGCCACCATAAAGAAAAGCTTAACAGTTCCCTTTAAAGTGTGGGGAAATGACCAGGATCACCCCTGTGACACTGAAATGTAGCAGTTGTGTATTTATAGAGAGATTCTTAAGAACTAAAAGGTTAAGTAACCGCGTTTGTAAGAAAAGAGCAAAATAAAACAACAAAAAGGAGCTGATATGAGAGACGGGTTGTGTGACATACTGAATAAAATCTCATGAATAACAAATAAAATCAGAATCTAAGTAATGTCTGACTTATCTGGCAAGCCTAAACGTCCAGTGAAGAAACTTCACTTTTGTCCAGCTTCAGATTTAATATCAAATGTTTCACTGCAAACCTGACAAAACACAGTATATTTATAGTCGTATACTCCGCTTTTGTGCAAATCCTGATAACCAGCCAATTGTGACGGTGTTTCAAAGAGTTCCTTATCATGTCTGGAGTCTTGGGTGCCAAGAGTTGGATGTTCAGCCAAGTTGAGAAATCAGTGACACTCAGCAGTCACTGGTTCTTTCAAGTTTTATTTAACACATTGCTGCATCAATGTTTCTCCTCTTCATTTCATTACAACCATATGTTACAACTAGAATTGTTAGACTTGGATCAGTAAATGGGACCTTTCCCCTTCATCCACTGCTACATCCTACTTTTGACAGATATTTTGCTACATTTTTTAAAGCAAAGTCTTTATGAGTGATAAACAAATGTTGGTATTTTGGTTGTCTTGTCACTTTTAATCTTGTGGTCATGCTCTAGATCTAAACTAATCCAAAATGGCCTTTGCATTACTTCTTAGAAATTTCCAGTGAAGCTAGTCAGCCCCAAGAATGGTCCTCTTTGCTAAATATGGACTTGTGTGTTCTGATGTTATCTTTTACAATACTGCAATACTACTACACTCAACAAAAATATAAACGCAACACCTTTGTTACTGCTCCCATTCCCCATGGGATGGACGTAGAGACCTAAAATTCATTCCAGATACACAATATAACCATCCCTCCCAAACAGTGGTCACAAATCAGTCCAAATGTGTGGTAGTGGGCACATCTGCTATATTGAGATAATCCATCCCACCTCACAGGTGTGCCACATCAGGATGCTGATCTGACATCATGAGTAGTGCACAGGTGTACCTCAGACTGCCCACAACAAAAGGCCACCCTGGAATGTGCAGTTTTGTCTCACAGCAAAATGCCACAGATGCCACAAGCAATGAGGGAGCGTGCAATTGGCATGCTGACAGCAGGAATGTCAACCAGATCTGTCGCCCGTGCATTGAATGTTCATTTCTCAACCATAAGCCGTCTCCACAGGCGTTTCAGAGAATATGGCAGCACATCCAACCGGCCTCACAACCGCAGACCTCGTGTAACCACACCAGCCCAGGACCTCCACATCCAGCAGGTTCACCTCCAAGATCGTCTGAGACCAGCCACCCAGACAGCTGCTGGAACAATTGGTTTGCACAACCAAACAATTTCTGCACAAACTGTCAGAAACCGTCTCAGGGACGCTCAACTGCATGCCCGTCGTCCTCATCGGGGTCTTGACCTGACTCCAGCTCGTCGCCGTAACAGACTTGTGTGGGCAAATGCTCACATTCGATGGCGTCTGGCACGTTGGAGAGGTGTGCGCTTCACGGATGAATCATGGTTCACATTGTTCAGGGCAGATGGCAGCTGAGAATGTCCCAGTTCTTGCATGGCCAGCATACTCACCGGACATGTCACCCATTGAGCATGTTCGGGATGTGCTTGACCGGCGTATACGACAGCGTGTACCAGTTCCCACGAATATCCAACAACCTCGCACAGCCATTGAAGTGGAGTGGACCAACATTCCACAGGCCACAATTGACAATCTGATAGACTCCATGCGACGATGTGTTGCACTGCATGAGGCAAATGGTGGTCACACCAGATACTGACCGGTTCTGGGTCCCCAGACCCCCAATAGCGCAAAAAACTGCACATTCCAGGGTGGCCTTTTGTTGTGGGCAGTCTGAGGTACACCTGTGCACTACTCATGATGTCAGATCAGCATCCTGATGTGGCACACCTGTGAGGTGGGATGGATTATCTCAATATAGCAGATGTGCCCACTACCACACATTTGGACTGATTTGTGACCACTGTTTGGGAGGGATGGTTATATTGTGTATCTGGAATGAATTTTAGGTCTCTACGTCCATCCCATGGGGAATGGGAGCAGTAACAAAGGTGTTGCGTTTATATTTTTGTTGAGTGTAAGTATTCAGTGGGAAAATTGAGGAACAGCATTTTTTGTGCATGTGAAGAGTGTCTGAAAGCTGATTTACTGGAACAAGCCTCTGATGAGTCAATGAAAACCACATGGATATCATCAAAAACCTTCAGTGTAAAGAGAACTCAAGAAAACTGATCTTTTGTAGAAGAATAAGTAGTTCAACTGATGAACAAGAAATAGTACATATCTGTAATATTTCTCTTAATGTCTCTTAATAGTCTTGAAAAGGACAAATGAGAGTAATACACTGACTCGCCACTTCATTAATTACACCTTGCTACTGCAGGGCTGGACCCCCTTTGCCATTGACAACAGTCAAACAATCCATTGTCCCACTGCAACCCTCTCATGACTCTCAGTGGCTGTGGATGGGACAGCTATGAGAAATACTCATTTGAATGCTTTGTCCCAATTGTGCCTCCTAGTGGGTAAAATTAGTCCTTGCTTGCAGTCGCAGAGGATGCCTGGATCATAGCACGAATTTGTAACAGTGTGTGAAAAGTTATGCGTTACACATAGATTTTAGACATGTAGAGATTTGTGGTGCAGTTGAATCTATCAGAAACAAGTCAATGTGTGACAATCTAAAGTTTAAAATTAAAACAAATATTTCTTTTTTTCTTGTGTCATGTCCTCAGGCACATTTGTTTTAAACACATTGAGGGGATATGGGTTGAAAGAGCTATTTGCTGTTTTTCCTTACAACAGCAGTGTGATGTAACAAAAAGTGTTTGGATCTCTTTGTGTGAAGACTGTGCTTGGGTAAACTTGAGCTGGGAAACAGTTCAGAGCCATGTGAGCTATTAACAAGGACTCCATGATCCACGCTTGGAAGGAATGTTTGTTTTACATCCCAGAGTGCGTCTGTGTACACAGCACATAAAGAGTTTTGGGGCACAGGAAAAATAATCATCTTTGACATTAAGTTTTAATGATGAACGAATGAAGGGTGAATAATGTAAGTTGGAAATAAGAATCATTAAATGTCAGACAGAAAATTTGCCATTTTATCCACCCAGTGACGCAAAAAATTTCACCACACCCTCCCCTTTTTCCTGACACATTCACTCTGTAACACACTCAACATCTTGACTAAGGACTGGCAGACTGAGGAGGGAAGCTGTGGTATTTTCAAGGCTATAAATAGCAATTATCCTTTCCCACCACTCGCTGACATTCTCTTCGCACAACACATGAACACTGCGAACATTCAGAAATTGTCTGGGCAAAAAATGCTGTAACAGATATAAGAATAAGAAATCCCAGTTACCATAGGAAACCAGAAACTGAAACATCACTGGCAAACAAACCTTCCATGCCCAGAACACTGTGCTGATTCATGCCTTACACAGACAGGAAATGTCAATCTCAGATTCTTGCTGGGAACTCAAAGACGTTTTTGCACATCTCCCCCCTGCTCATTCACTTGTTCAGTTGGCCTCCATTTGGTTTGCCAGCCCCTCTTTCCCTCTCTGCAGTGGTGGAATGTACGTCTCAGCACTTGCCGATTAAAATGTGCTTAACAGGGCACGGCTGTGTGCTTTTGTCAGTGTTTTCATGTTTCATCTGAGTACACGTAACCTCCCCAAGTGAGACAGGATGTCTGCCAACAGGAAATAAAGAGCCAAACAAACTGATAGGATACACGGGTAGGACAGAACACTTCCAGTGGGAGTTACCCACCAAGGATTTGGGTTGCTAGGAACACGAAGGACCTCTTCCAGTCTTGGAGTTGGCTCTTACTGCTAAAAAATACAGCGTCATAGGCCACCAGGTCTGGTTGGTGAAATGCTTTGCCAAATCATCTACTGGGATGAAGATCAGGACTAGGCTCAGTAAAAAGAGAGGGATGTGGTTTTAAAGTGAATGTTTCTTAAATGTGAACATTTCCATTTGAATAATGCTGAGCATGTATAAATCCCAAAATGTTCAAAAGATGGACGCATGTTTATTTCAAGTCTGTCTTAAAATTATACAGAAGGTATTTCGATCACTTCTTATGTTCTCGGTTCCTCTTGTCCATAATCATCCTGACCAGATGTCAATGTAAGGCATCAGGGACAATCAATTTTTTAAAATCACTCATCATATGATTATATGTTTCCTCCCATATTAGAGGAAACAGCTCTACTCACCGCTTTTGTGGACAGGAAGCAACAAAACTGCTTCCACTGCATGTGTGGAATTTTCAAAATAAGAAAATGTCTCCAAATGAAAATCAAAGAGAGGTGATACAGTTCCAAATGGTGTGCTGTTCCTTTTAAATTTAGCCAGACTGAGCCTCCTGTTCATCTAACCTGTTAAATACTGTACGTCTGGCAGTATAAAGTTTCGTTTTTAAACAAAAAAACAAGACAGTCTTGGATTTGGTCTTCTTACCAGTGATTTAATTACAACCATAAGACATAGTCATGTCATTGTTATCCATTTTTGGCCTCCTTGTTAGATCAATAAAGTTTTTCTGTGACATCAGTCCACGGCTGCAGTTTGTAACAGGGTGCTGTGCTTCCAAGGAGAGGCAGAGGAACTCTTTATAACTTGGTTGCACACGCAGGCATACAGGAAACGTCTCTTTGGTTGACTTGCCAGAAAAAATATCACACAGTTGGCACTCCAGGGTATGGTCTGACTCTATATGTACTATGTGTCTGGGTTTTCTTTTCGCCCCTTGTAGCAAACAAAAAAACCCCCCAAAACAACAACCTCGCCCTTGTTGCACCAACACCAGTAAGTTTCCAGTCTCACTACCTGTGATTAAATGGGTTCATTGTTTGCACAATCGATGTAATGTTTATGAAATAAACTCACAATGAACTCATTCACAAAACACAAGATCTTTAAACTGCGGTCAGTGAATAACGAGGGGCCTGTAAATGTGGTCAAATTTAAAGGTTTAAATGTGGAGACTCCTTTTGTGGCCTTAACTGTGAGCGTCCACCGTCACCGTGAGTCATCCAAAACTTGAACTGACTCTCCGTGGGTACTTTCAGTATCAAACCGAAACCATGGCTTCGGTTTGATACTGCTTTGTTTAAAGTGGGCTGTTATGTGCCGTCTCCATTTGGTTGTATACAACAGTGCTTTCCCACAGGCGCCGACACGTGGACAGGATGACACTCCTGATCTCAGAGGGGGAAGGGAGGGGTGCATGTGTGCGTGTGTAGAAGGGGGGCTCCTTCCCTCCTTTAGAAGCACTAGATTTATATCCTGATGCTCCAGCTGGTTAATGTTAACCCTTTCACTCCGGAAATTCTGGCCACAGATGTTTCCCAAAATCAAAAGCCTTTTTTTCAGCTCTTTTTCAGATAATAATTCAATTGTACTGCTGATCTATAATCCATTAACTGCATGGCTGTTGCCTTTATTCTGGCACTTGATGCTAAAATTTGGAGCGGTAATAATACAACATTTCATCCTTGCGCTCCTCTCCAAGAAAAACTCATCATGGTTTGTTGCCAGTATGCAAGGCAAAAAAAAGTAAAGTCCAAAAAAGGAAAAGTGTGTGTTTGTGTTTTTTAACTACATATCAGCAATGAGGATGCAGCATATCAGTACAAATCAGCCTCTTTTGAATAAAGGTGGTCAAAAAGTTGCCAGAATGTAGTTTTAGGTGCTGTTCAAGCAATTTGTCTGCAGCATGTTTTTAGGAACTGTATGCTGACTGGAATATATGAGACATCAAATCATCTTCTAACTCACTGGGCTTTATTTTCATTGGCTGAATGTTAGCCCACCTCCAGAACCCCAACAGACTGTTCCGGTAAGAACAAGCCTCTTCCCAGATTATTGTTCACGCGAGACTAAACACACGCACTCAGACATCTTTTGCAAAGTAGGATAACTCCCAGACAACTCTATCCTACAGCGCATGCATTTTGTTTGCGCCCCTTCGAATGAGTCATTTTACTTCAAGAAGCACATAGGTCTAAGGTTTGATGTCTTTCATGTGGTTTTGTGGCATAGCATGTAAATGATCCCTGCTGATTGGCCGACGCTTTAATCTCCTGAAAGGAAGTTCCATTGCTGTTCAGCTCTAATTATGTGTTTCATTTAAAAAAGAAAAAAAAAGACCACAAAAGGCTCGGTGCTGTGTGTGCTCTTCATCCGGTTTTGTTTCCAGATTTAATTAAAACAATGTCCTGAAGCAGCTTATCTGAAAGCACTGATACACGATCACAATGAAAGAAAGAGCTCACTGACTGACTAGTCTTTATTATAAAAGCCTATTTTTTGCTCTTTGGATTTTTACACAATGAACTGTTGATAAAGGTTTTTGTTCAGCATACACACTGTAGCACCAGTCACATCTGTGTTGTGGAGTTGTTGTTATCACCTTGTTGTTGAGTATACAGCATTCGGACAGAAGGCACTGATTTAAACAAACAAACAAACAAACAAACAAACAAACAAACAAACAAACAAACAAACAAACAAACTGATTTTTCAGTCCAACCTTTTAGTAAAAAATAAGTAAACATAAAAATATATTTAAAAAGGTAATGAAAATAAACCCCTGTTAAAACAACTGTAGCAATTCTATTTAAAAAAAGTTTAAGGTGGACTGTTAACCAGTATCAATAGTAATCTGCAAAATGTAGGCTATGTTAAGGCCATTTCACTGTTACCACTAAATATACTGCTAGGCCACAATAACAAGTCCATACATTATTAATATTATAAGAGTCTTCATAACTACATAGGCTATTGTTGAGTTTAACAAGGAGACAATACACGGCACTTAGCCACCATACCAACAGGTCTCTTTCATGTTAGTAACCATCAAACACACACCGAGAAAACGGTGGCCGATCCTGTTTCACCACCACCGTGGATTGTTAAGAGAGAGGAGAAAACAGAGATTAGAGTAACCGCTGAGTGAAATTACAGTGACGTTAACTATTCCTCATCTTGCCATGACCACCCTTAAGCTTCCACGCTGCTCAACATTTCACCCTCTTTGACACTTTCTGCACGCTCCAAAAATAACGGACAGGAGGTAAGCCAGCCAGCAGAAGCAGGCGAACACAGCGGCTGTCAGGTAGACTTTGTACAGACATGGATGGATGTACTGAGGCAAGTTGCAGAATGAGTTTCGATTGGTATTGTGGATCATGACGCCAATGGCCGGCAGGTAGAGCACCGCGGCGACCACGTCGTGCGCCAGGTTGGTGCACGACCAGCGATCCCCTCCCAGCAAAGGCACGAGGTCCTGCTTGTCCAGCAGGGTGAGGAAGAAAAGGGCCAGGGTGAGGAGCCAAAAGAAGACAGCGACGAACAGCACGAAGTGGATAGACCCCCCGTATTTGTTGGCGGCGATGGTTACCCACAGGCAGGCTCCGAACACGATCTGCAGGATCCGCGTAATTCCCATAAAACTCCTGAGGAACTTCAGGATGTTCCCCCTCACCTGCGGCTGGGGAGGTTCGGGTGGCATCGTTCTCTCTCCTCCTCCGGTCACTCTCGGTCCACTTTTTCCCGAACAGGGCGGGTGCTTTTTTGCCAGCTGCAAACAGCTGGGGAAAAGATGGGCAAAGTGTGAAAATAAAAGGCCTGGAGGGCCGGGCTTCTGGTGGGACAAAAGCGGGTGAGTGTGGGGTTAAAAGGAACTCTCTGTTCTTTCCACAGCTCCGGAGTTTTGAAATGATAAACCTTCTTGTGTGTTTCGTCTTTTCCGTTTTTCCTCCGTTGAATGTTGCATCTGTGTAGGGGGGCTGGGAGATGGATAGGGGGTGGCCTGTAATTCAAAGCCTGCTCCTCCTCTGCTGGACTGAACGAACACTTCACCCATCCGCTGCTAGATTCCTCGTGTAGTTCCCCTTTTTATATACCAGTGTGACGGAATGTATAACATGCATGTACAAACATCAAACCTCGACGCTTCACCTTTAGAGCCAAGAAACTTTAGTTTCTTTCGGCTGAAAAATCCATGCCTCGATTCCAGGAGGAGACACACATCCCTTTGGGATTGCGTCAGGAAGGGCATCCGGTCTAAAATCTGCCAGATCAAAATATAGGCTACCCGTTGTGCCAAGCCCTTGTTTAATAGGTAACCAGCGGGAAGCGCTTATTTTTCTTCTTTATTATTAAGATGTGGCATTGTTCTCCACTTTGCCTTTCCGCTCTGACATGCCATGATAATACACCGTCTGTTCGTACAGCACCAGTGTTTATGAGCCCCCTGCGTCACTGTGTTTACGTGTGTAAGGCGCAGGATTATCACATGTTGCTTCTTTCTCGCATAATTGACAGATGCTTCTCGTGCCAGCCAGGCTCATTGACGTCAATGGATTTCAGTGCGCACGCCCTACGTGGCCAATAGGCGGGACCAATGACATGTCCCACCCAGTTAAAGCGGGTATTGGTGGAGCGAAAACGTTGACCAAGCCCAGACAGGCTGGAGTAGAATATACTTCAGATCTTATTTGTGATTGACAGCCAGACCGAGGACACTTAATGATCGCGGAGGCTGGGCAAACCCGGTCCTGCAGCGGCTGGAGTAGTTTTGAGTGGAATAGGCACACCGATGAATACAAAGCAGAGAAAGAGAGAGATGCGATAGAAGAAAAGTGAACATTTCGGTGTCATCTCCAGGTAAGCAGAAGCTTTTTTATTGTCCACATGACTCTCATGAGATTCTTGTTTGCTGCCTTTTGCCCACAGGGCAGCGAACACAGCGCGGATTAGGGCTATTACTTTTTATTCTCTGCATGCATGTTGCTTTATTTTATTTTATTTTTTTAAAAACAAGGTTATTTCAAGGATCAACTGAACTTTTTCTAGAAGCGTTCATTTTGAAAGCGACCCGGTAGGTTGTCTGCACCAGTGATCCGCAGCTGTTTGTTATGCAAACAGTAAACGCAGCTAGGGGAATGAAAGGAGAAGTCAGTGACGTTTGGGTTGGTGTAACCTACTTTTAAAGCGAACGCTAAACAGCTCTGTAGATGTGCGACATTGCGTTAAAGCCGCACACCGCAGCGTCAGTGTTTGGATGTCATGCAAAGTAGCTTACAATGTGAATTCTTGTTTATAGTTTGGCTGTGATGACACACACTTACAGAGCACAGGAAACTGTCCGAGGCTTCTACGGTTATGAAACATGTGGAACAAAATAGTTAATGTGTAACAGGGAAAGCAGACGTGGACCTTTGCAGAATGAAACTTGGTTCATAGAGTGTGGGGAATTTCCTTCCTGGCCAGGAGCTGATACATCTGAGACATTAATGTACATAAACAATGCTGGACTTAAACAGAACAAATGCAGGCTGGATTAAACAAGTAATTCTATTAGATGGATTACAGATGAAAGCTGTGCAGGAAGGCGGTAAGTACACCTTTATTGAGGTCACTGAAGTGAGTGCTCTGACCCATGATCAGTCATGACCTTGATGACTTATCTATCTGGTAGTATCCCACTCAGAAGCTCACTGTATGTGAAAGCAAGACAAGGTTACCATCTGCAGTCTAATGGGCTTTGACGTGCAGCCTGTCACTCACTTCCTAAAGAAGGATTATAGAATCAAACTTCAAGACTCACAGCTGACTGCCAGGTGCTTTGACAGCTGTAGATTTCCACATGGCATGACCATTGTGTTGTTGTTGTTGTTGTTTTAAATCAAATATGAATTTAAGAACCTAAGCACCCTTCATGTCAGAGCTGAAACTCTCCGTTCCTTCTCCACAGCATAGACCCCGTGTATGCCACCTTTGCCTGTGTTTCTCTGGATGGATAGTGGACCCGCCTCACCTTCTTCCTCCATGTTGGCGGGCCGTTCCACATTGTGGCGTCTGTCTGAGAGGAGGAGCAGAAAGGCTGGGTCAGCGAACATTTTCAGCAATGTGAATCTGTGGCAGCTCCAGAGGCTCTTCAGGGCAGCAGGGGACCAGGATGCGGAGCAGAGGGCCCAGTTAATTTGGGGCCACGGAGATGAGGCTGAACTTGCTAAGGCCTTAATAGGACTGAGGGCCCGAAGCCACCACAAAGGGCTAAGGACTAATGGAAGGGATGCGTTGGGCACACACTGGCTGCGAGCCTTCAGCCACCTCAGGTAGAAACACTGCTAACCTAACACATATTCAAAAAAACTCAACCTTTCAGTTACGTGAATCTGAAAGGAATTTTTGTCTCTCAGGATTGGGGAGAGCTCACCAAGCAGCCAGGGGAAAGATCCCAGCGAGGAGAGTGATTCTGAGGCAGGAGCACAGAGCAGTCCAGAGCTCCGAAGACACACCTCAGTAGGAACAGGAAGAGTAGGGTCCTCAGTGGTACTAAATGAGAGCCAGGACCCTGCAATGACACCCGAGAAACCAGTCAGATCCAATTCGATACTGAGAAGAGGAGGGGAGAACAAACCAGAGAGATACCTACACCGAATACTCCACTGACTTCACAGTCAAAACTGGAACGGGGTTGAAATATAACACAGGCACAGGCAGTGGCAGTTTTAGGTGGAACTAATAACGGAAAAGTTTCTCATAATACCAAAGTGTCTTCTTGGCAGGATCTGCCCTGTGGCACACCTGCACTACACATCCACTTGAACATTTCAGCACAAACCTGTGACTGGTTGAAGGTATCTCACACCTTTTTACAGTGAATGGCTCTCCATAACTGCCTTGTGTTTTCTTAAATGCATCCTACCAGCCACACTAACCAGGCACACTGACAATTTGTTATTACTGAGTTTAAGTGGTTTCCCTTTAGAAATCAGTATCCGGACAACCCGTTATAAAACGATTTAACTATATTGCAAAGTCACACTTTCGGTACCAACAGAAGGCATATGTATTTCCATATTATATACTTTATGTATGCACACGTGTTTATATGTTTGTAATTTAGCTTGAAAATATGTTAATGTTCAAATTTTGTATTTACACTAACCAATGCTGAAAAAGGAAAATGTCACACAACCAAGATCAGGTGCATTTTACCCCCCATGTTCCGGAGTCACAAGTGTGGTACGTTACACTACATTATAAATATTATGAAAAGTAGGAATAACACTGGACTCACGTCATTGTACAGAGTGAATGAGTCAAATGTTACATTGACTGAACTGCTCCACCAGTTTATCTTGTCCTTGGTTTGTGCTTCAATAAGCAGAGATAAGTACAGAATGCATAAGATGTTTATTAAGTCTGACAACACAGAAATTAGGTAAATAGAAAGAGGAAGGATGCTTGAGTGTCTAGATGGTGGAATAAAAGAGATTTAGAGATGCAGGTTGGATAATCAAAGGCTTAAAAGAGTGAATGAAGCATATACATTAAAAAGTAGCCACAGCAGACTGATTAGCTCACATATAGCGCCACCAGAAACAAATCAAGAGGCACATTCTGGAGGGAGTGGTTAAGCAGATCAAAGCATAAATAATAGAATAAAGATGTATTGAATAGAATTTTCACCAAAGCTTCATTTCTTTAAAGTGTCAGGTAGTCAATAATAATACATTTTGAGTGCAATGCTCGCTGCGCAGGGAAAGGCAAACTTGAAAAAGCAGTGTTTAAGCTCACAGTGTGAAATCCCACTGTGCCGATGAATATAAAACCTCGTCAGATGGCTGGAAACTGAAATTGTCATTTTTGATTTTTAGTAATAAAGTCTTTGTATTTTCTCTCTGGTGTATTTGTGTATTTGTGAAAGCAGCGTTCACGACCTTCAGTCACTAGATGGCGCCAAAGGGTTTACTTTGTAGTTAAAGCGCTGTATTGAGCATGGTTATGTCGCTCATACTTTCATTGCATATTAAAATTTTCATGAACTTAAAGGTCAGACTAATTTTATTAGACAAACAGACAATCCTGTTTCTCCAGTCTTTAATAAGGAGTATCCAAGTGTTAGGGTAGCAGTCCTGGTGTGTACGTCTGTCTATGCTTCAGTTTATTTAAAAAAAATCTACGTCATTCATTTTCTCAACAATTTAAAAGAAGAAAGAAAAATTGACATGTGCCCATGAGACTTTGTTTTTTTAATCCATCCCACCACTCAGTGTCTTTGTGCTCACACAGATACCACAGAGTAGTACAGGAAGGACTTTATCTTCCAGATTGTGTGAAGGATCACATTTACTCTGTATCCACCAGATGTCCTCTTCGCCTCCATTTCCCCCCTAACTCCTACTGAGGCAAAACTGAGGCATCTATGGGGCTGCTTCATAGGAGCTGAAACCTCAGCTGACTCCTCAGTACAGAGAAAGCAGGAGTCTGGCTCAGAGTTAATCCTCTCTTCGGTGAACTTCTCACCTTGTTGTACTAAAATGAGCTTATTGCACGGAAAATTTTAGTGCCCATACAAGTTTTCTTAGCTTTTCATTTAGTACCTAAATCTTATGACTGTATAGGGAAGGTGGAATGATGATCCAGCATACAGCTGCCGTTAGATTTAGTGTTTATGGTCACATCTATAATTTCTCTGCAGAATGAGCACTTCTGTATTCTTACTTAGGTATGATTAAAAGCAGAGCCCTAGCGTGGCATTTGAACACAGTGGAAACCCTGAGACTGAATTAAATATCAAAACCGGTCTTAGGTATGGCGGGTTGGCTAAATAGGGTCTAGTGAAAACTAGAATTGCAACCATTTTTAATAAGTGTACCAGGATCCAGTCTTTGATGCTAAAGAGGTAGCAGCGTAAAAAATAATGGATCAGAACCCCAGAAATCACTTCACTGCTTAGAGAAATGAATTAAATTGTGCATCGAGATGTTTGAATTTGGTATATTTAGCATCTAAATCTAGGTTAAATTTTAAAAGAGTTGCAGAACACAATTAATCATGCTGACATCTCTATTTCTGTGCTAGTTATTGCAATTCTGTACACAATAGCAATGTGGTGGCAAAGTCAGATTCCTTTGTGGTATTGTTTCCTTTTAGGCAACATGCACAACGAGCGGTTTTCTAAGTTATGTGCATATAAATGAAACATCTTTAAGCTCCCTAAATTCTGAGTCAAATTCAACAGCTAATGAAAAATAACAGAGAAAAGGCTTTTCTGTGCAATGTTTCAGGGCATTTGCAAATGGCATGTATTTTTGGCCCTCATTCCAAAACCGTACACAGCGTGTTGAGGTTTATATTATGCATTCAGCTGACTTATCTCCAATGTTTGTACAGTCAGGTATTCTCATATTTAGCAGTCCACCCAAAAGCTGTTCAATCCACAAACATTTTTATGTGCACTCTGATCCTTCTCGGTATTTATGAGAACTCTCTGTTGCTCCATTTCAGTTACAAATTGCGCATAACTGGGTGCACACTTGAGAGTTTCCCCTTTAAAGCTGGACTTCCATCACTGATATTGCATCTCGATGCAATCCTGTTTTGTGATGATCATGAGGCGGATTTACCTGCAACCTGTCTTCTATATCCCCTAAACACCTTTCTGATGCTACTCCAGGAGAAACCCAGATTTCAAATCTGTTGCCCGTTTTTCTGCATTGCTTTCCAGACATTTTAGTGAAGAAGAATCAACTCAAAGCTGACGACAGATGAAGAAAGAGAAGAGTGACAGCTGCATGGAGAGCGCAGGGAGCAGGTCTGATTTTCAAAAGGAGGAAAACAAGCTTTTTTTCTCTCTATTTTTGTGTGTCTACGTGTGTGTGTGTGTGATTGACAATGGAAATGGTATGGAGGTTTAGCAAAGGCATAGATCTGAGAGTTGAATGTGTCCCTGCTGCATTATAATTAGAGCACGGAACAGTAATTAATGAAATGATATATACAGTACATGCTCCTTGTGCTCTGATAATAATCCCTAACACACACACACGCGTGTGCATGCGCGCGCGC
>NW_024582368.1:602941-632169 GCF_018398535.1 Haplochromis burtoni | reverse complement strand
ACACACACACACACACACACACACACACACACACACACACACACACACACACACACACACACACACACACACACACACACACACACACAACACCTCTGTGCTGCACTTCGTCTTTGTTCACAGAAGAATCACACAACACTGCGGCACGACGTTCATTGTTATTCCTTCCTCTGTGTCAGTGTGCGCCTTTGCTCTTATGCTCGATACTGTACCGCCAAACGCTCTCGTTGGCTTCTGCAGTTTCTAAACACAGACATGGCACTGTCTCCCTGCTCCCTTTGAGCTGAACACAAAGCATCACACATGATTCAACAAAAGTGTCAGCTAGCGCCTTTTCAGTTTGCTTAATTTAAAGGGACTCGAGTAACATAAACACTTTCTGTAACCTTTAGAAATGAAAGCTGCTTTATTGAAGTGGAAGACAGATCATTTTCCTGAAACCACGAAAAGAAAACTCGATGTTCGAGCCGAAGCGCTGGTTGTGAATTGAGAGTTCAACCTTCCTCTCTGGTCACTTATATAAAATGGACTTCAGCCTCAATGCCTTCATTTCATTTGCTCAAGGTCAAACTGCTTTCCACATCTGAGACCTTTTGGTCTGTCTTCATGCTTTGCTGCCTGCAGGGCTGTTCTCAACTGTGGTGAAACGTGCAAAGTCAACTTCACATCACATCATATAATGTTGCATTGCCCATACTGGCAGCCTGAACAGTTCAGAGCAGCAGGGCATAGAATAGATTTTCAAAGCATCCTCATACCTGAGTAGCTAAGGTCACATATCAGGTGACTGTGCTGCTCCTTTGTTCTCTGTCCTTCTTCTGAACCCTCATTACACGCAATAATACTATTGTTTATAGTACAGCTTGTTTATATATCTCCAAAAGCCCAAATCTGGAAGAGTTTCTGTTATAGTTGTCTGTTTTAGGTTCGAATTAATATGCAAACAAGCATTATCAGGAAGCAAATAAGTGATTCAATGAAATTTTAATGAGTTATTCTCTATATTGGTTCAGTAGTGTATGAAATGAAAACAATATTTCTCATGTATCTCACATTTTAAAAGTATTTCTCACTCACTGTTTTCCCAGGATTTTGGTGCTGTGTAAACACGTCTGCCTAAGTGTGTCATTGTTGGTTGGAGATTTAGTGTGACATCCAGTGCGACGGTGAGATAGAATGAGGGAGAAAAATGCATTACATACCTGTAAAACCTATCCCGTTTGTGTATCTTGCTAGTGGGGCCTGCTGTATTTGCAATCTCTGCATCTAAAAATGAAATTTTAAGCTTACGTAAGAGACCGAGCACCTCACATAAGTGACTGAAATGACAGAACTTGGAAAAATTCTAAGAGGATAATAATGGTGCAGATAATGGCAGCACAGAGGAGTCTTCATATAAGCAGAGTATATGATTTACGGCTGGGATGGTGCTACTCGAGCTAGAAAATGGCAGAATACACTTTAAATCACTTAGTGCCTGAGCCGTACCACTTTTAGTTCTGGAGGCTTGCAGGAAATTTGCCTTTGTAGTTCCAAGAGCTGGTCACAACACAAATAGCAGTGCAGCGTGATTTTAGTTAAATGCAAAGTTCATCACTTGGTGTTTTAGTGGCAATTAAAACCATTAAATGTTAAATAGTTAATACTCTATGTGCATGCAAACATTGCCAGTGGATTCAGTACAACCTGTGTGAGAGAACACAGGAGAAAACTCTCACGTCCCCGCGACTTGACAATCACGCAACCTTAATTTATTCGGAGATCTGGTTTATTGTGATTTGTAATAACAGCATGTGCAAATAAAGATCAGACGATTGAAGTGGGACTAATTTTATATTAGCATGTATCACTGAGTTGGAACTAAGAGGGAAGGCACATCGGAATAATTGAGTTTAAAAGAGACCTCTGAGCCAGTGACACACTATATACACAGCAACTTTGCTTACTGCTTTCTTCTGTAACTCAGACTTACTCACGTATCACGTATGGAAACCCTGTGCTTTTGCTCTCACACGTGCACCGACATGCATGGGTGCTCACCTTAAAATTATGCATCTAAGGCCCTGAAGAGAGTTTGGTCTTCCTCAAGCTGGGTGATATGTGTTACACATGTGACAGAACACAGCATAGGGCAAGACAGCAGTTTGTTCAGTGACCTTTTTTCAAATTTCACAGAGTCTGTCACAGCTCAACACAACCTCAGGGACGGAGATACTATCTAGCATTAAATGCACAGACGTAAACACACATATGTGGCCGTGTCCTCACAGACTAAGCCAAAGAAACAAACAAACAAATAAAAACCCCCAGAAAGACACAAATTCAACAACATAAAGAGGAATACTAAAACACCTCTGCAGTGCTTCATTGTGTGTGATAATATGAGTTTAAAGGGGGAAGTGGTGCTGAATAGCTGAAATAAAAAGTGCTTCACAGGCTGACAAAACTGATTTAGTGGCATGGCTCGATTTCATTGCTTCTTTTTCCCTCAGTATATTTTTATTGGAAAAGAATAAAGTACGAAAAGAGCAGTTCCTGTGAGAATTTCAGCTTTTATTGATCCCTGTTCTCCATTTCCATTCCCAGCCAGCACACCAGCAGGCAGTACATGGAACCAATACAGCGGATATTTCTGTGTAGCCGAAACTAAACATAGAACCATCATGCACATTACACTAAGACAAGGATGCAGAACATTTTTGCAAACAGGAAATCCCTGAAAACATAAGGCTTTGATGTCAGGAATTGATGGTTCAGTGGATTTATTATGGTCAATTTCTGCTGTGTTGCAGCTATAGTTTTTAGAGAAAACTCTGTAACCCCTCTGCTGGTGTTAAAAGAAAATAACAAGATCAGCCTCCATTTAGTCTGCTTCAGTCATGCTCGATTAAGCTACTTTTTACATTTCAACATCTGGTTCCTTTAATTGGCGTCTAGTTATGAAAGTAAAATGCAATTCCACTACTTTTAGCTGTAGCTTATGTAATACAATTTTTTGGGGGGAAAAACTAAGACTAAAGAATCATTTTGACCACAAATAACCTGTGTCATGGGTTATCTGTACTGACAAGAGATTGTCATCAACCAAGTAATCCACTGCACTCATGGTGTCACAGCTTTCCTTATCTAAAGATCATGCATCACATTTTAACTAATGTTAACAAGCTTTGCTACTACAAACAAATGATCTACCCCGACAAGCGCTCTTAGGGTGCTACAATATTAATGCACAGCTGCAGATTAAAGGAAGCACACAGGTGTTTTCATTATGCATTTATTCAAGAGACGCACTTCATTAAAGCTCAGTAACAATGTGGTGGTTTTTCAAAAGTAAAATTCCAAATATTTTGGATCTCTTTCTCTTTACAGATTGCAGTTACATTAATACTGAGTAAATAAATAAATGCTGGCTCAAGGAAATCTCCTGAGATGGAATAAATACATTCGGTTAATGGAAAAATGCACTTACTTTGCTTTAACCCTTAGACTATGTTCCTGTTTCATGCCCTGACAGTGTGCTCCAGATCAAAATTGAGCAGGGCCTAGAATTCCCTCAAGATATGTCTATACCAAATTCTGAACTACAGCCATATTTAAACTGTCTAACTAGCCTATTTGGCATTAATAAATTGGTGGTTAATACTTAATTAATGCTTCAGAGAACAGGGAGAATGTTTTTTTTTATGTTTTACAACACTTATTTTAGAGAAACACATCTATAGTGTCAAAGTGAAATAAATACCTGAATTTGAAATATCTATTGCGATGATCTAAAATATATCCTGTCTACTTTGCTTTGTGAATTTCCCATCTCTGGGACTAATAAAGCTTATCTCATCTTATCTTATTATAAAATACATCATATCAATCACTAAATAACCGTGATTATTTTGGTGGCTTCAAATCTTTTTTTGTGGTGTAGGACACATGCATCAACCTGTCAATAAAATCCACTCAACTCCACTGTTAGGATTCAAAACCGGTACTAAACAAGGTTTTGTTTGCTGCTCGCTGCCTTAAATTTGTCATGTGATTAGTTTGAGTCGGTGTGTGTTTGACTCCAGAGAGTCAATTAATACTTAAAACACGGAACATAAAAAAATACTTATTGTTTAGTGTGTGTTCAAAGCAGTGGCAGAAACCTTGCATGTGTGCGACTAGCATGTGTTTCCCCACACTGACTGAAATGGCAGCTCAGGTGCATTTATGACTCCCTGGCCCATCTTTTGATTGTTGTTTGAGTCTCGGTTAGCTCACAATGAATGAATTCTAATTTGTTTTTTAGATTATTTTGTTACATTGCAAATGCAGATACACTTAAATAACACTTCTTTAGTTTAATTTCTTGTGGGGATAGGTTAATTGGATAATCCAAATTGTCACTAGGTGTGAATGTGCAAGTGAGTGTGAATGGTTGTCTGTCCCTATGTGTTAGCCCTGCGACAGACTGGCGACCTGTCCAGGGTGTACCCCGCCTTTCACCCTATGAGAGCTGGGATAGGCTCCAGCGCCCCCCGCGACCCTGAAAAGGATAAGCGGAAGCGAATGGATGGATGGATGGATAGTTTAATTTCATTGCGCACCATTCCCCCTCTATTATCTACTTTACAATATTGGCTCATTTAGAATCACCAGGTAAACTAACATGCACGTCTTCAGAATATGGGAGGAAACCTGGAGTACCTGGAGAAAACCCACCCACCCATGCAAAGTCCACCTATAAAACCTATTGATTTGTAGGAGGAACCATGTACTACTATTACAGAACTTGCCTATGTCATGGCACTCTCTGGCCTCTGCTCCTTTTGCTCACCATACACGACCACTCTTGTGCTGTTTTACTACCAGTTTTGAAATTTCACCATCATCCTTCAACAGTCAGCTGGTGCCTGTCTCTGCGGCAATTTGGGTAAATTTGATGATCATCAAATTTCCGGCTAAAGAATAACATTAAGAATATTTGTACTTCCTTCAAATATCAAAATAGGTTAAAGAATTCAATTCAAAAGTAGATAAATACAGGTAACAATGTAGAAAACTTGATTTTTTTATTCTTAATATTACATTTTGTTTCATGTTTTTCTTCAGTGCCCGAACTTGTATGGTGACTAAATATTTGAAAATATGTTTTTTGCCCTAATTTAGCACATGGACATGCTAACCCACTAAACTAGTGTCCTATAGACTTTCAGTCATGTTGTATCCCCACAACTAAATTCCTCACATGTAGGTAGCAACATTATAAAGGATGATCTGGTTATTACATGCAAACTTTCCACTAATTTCCCAAATTAGAAGAAGAGAAAAAGTATTCTGTGTGCATTCTGCATGACATGCTAAGAAAGCACTCCAGAGGATGGAGGCCCAAGAAAAGAAGCATTTTAAAGGGTTTCCACCAACACCTTTGAAGTTAGTCTGTAGCTCCCAGGGAGGACGCGACAGAGGGCTAAACGAATGATATCCTTAATGGAAAAAGACCCCTGAAGCCCTCTAAACCTCCTTGATCCGATGAGAGGACACAAAGAACGTGGCAGATAAAACCCTGCACCTTTATAGACGTCTCCCTCCCCATCACTTTGCATTCAGATTAGTCTCTTCAAAGGGGCTAATTCAAACACTACTAACGCAAATATGTCTGAACACAGCTCCCCGCAGGCATTGTCACTTTCAGAGGGAGAACTTATTTGAGGTGCAGTGTGGAAGACAAGTGGGTAGTTGGTGCAAGAAATGGCTTTAAAACAAAGGGCCTAGGTTGGCAAAACGTCGCATATTAAATTGAAGATATAATTGCTTGTGAGCGCTCTGATGTGTTATGAGGGGGAAAAAAAGTGGTCAGTATAATAAATGACTGACAGACAAGGGCTGACAGTCTGCTGTCAGTTGTTGTTATTATTTATCAGGATTCAGAGCTGCGGGAGTTTGTGAACAGGTTTAAAAATCTGCTGAAAATCCGGGGAGTAGTGACCCAGTTCAACCCGCCTCACCTTCCATGCACCTGGTTTAATGCATCAGATCTCTGACCTGTCATGATGTGTTATGATAGGTTTAAGATGGCTCTAATGGGTTCTTGCATTAATTATGAAAATTACTCTATCATTCTGCAGCTCTCAGTGAAGAGCAGCTACTCAGATATCAGGGCATTAGCAGGAGGATGTACAGTGTGAGATGAGGACTAAAGAGGTGGGGGTGGAGGGTGGGGGTGAAAGCACTGTGCGATGTGAAAGCACATCGCACAGTGCTTTCAGTGTTGGTAGATTTTCACCATAAGTGGCTATCATCTTCTCTCACCTCTCGCTCCTTTAGCCCTGAAGAGGTTTGCAGGATTTATTTCAGTTCATTATGAAAATGTCTATTTATTGGCTTCAGACCAACTCAAGCAATAACTCTGTTGCTGCCTCGCTTCAAACAACACTGGAATTTCTTTTGCTTCTGAAAAGTAATCAGATTCCCCTATTTCAGAGACATTCTGAAACCAATCACGTTTAATTCAGCCTGTCTAACCTACAAAGTGAACCTTTTGTGATGGTTATTGAATGTTTTTGAATTGCCCTGTGAAACACAATAGTGTTCAACTAATGGCTTCTTTCACACAGTAATAAGTAGGCAGCTGATGAGCAGAACACAATTACCGAAACGACAAGTTGCATTGATTAGTTAACAGCAAGTTTACTTAGGGCTTCATAATTGATGATTTTCACACATCACAAAAATGAAAAAGGAATGAAGTGAGAAGCCTTTGTGCGCTATGCCTGAAAGTGAATATAAAACATGATTGAAATGAAAAATGTGATTATAAGCAGAATTCAGAGTTGATTGATTTGGTGGCTTTGTGTTCACAAATCCTAATTTAAATGTCAGGGGTTGAATACTACTTGGCAGTTTAGTGTCATCTCAAAAAAGTATCCTTGGGCACGAGAGACAATCAGAATGCTCACTCACTGACTGTACGTGTGCATGCTAGAAATACACCCTGTCAACATTGTTAAGGACAAAGCGTAAAATTTAAAGCATTGATCATTTTGTCATATTTATGCATATATACACGAATCAGGCACAACATTATGACAAGCTGCCTAATATTGTGTTGGTGATGCTCGATTGGATTGAGATCTGGGGAATTTTGGAGGCCAAGTCGACACCTCAAACTTTTTTGTTGTGCTCCTCAAACCATTCCTGAACCATTTTCGCTTTGGTCGCATTATCCTGCTGAAAGAGGCCCCCGCTATCAGGAAGTACATTGTTTCAATGAAAGGGTGTACACAGTCTGTAACAATGCTTAGGCAGGTGGTAAGTGTCAAAGTAAGATCCACATAGACGACAGGACCCAAGGAGAAGAAAGAAACGGTCGCCTCATGACCTGAAGCATATCACATTATCTGTCAAATATGATGATATGATTAGAAATAATCCCTATATTTAAAAATATGTTCGTTTGTCCTGTTACGTTCTTAGTCTAGGTGTGTATTGAACGCATCAAGAAATTGGCCCCACTCACGCACCACCCAAGAAAGAACACAAACAGTAGTATCTTTGTGCTAAGCAGCCATTTATTGTCTTCAGCAGTGAGCAGTGCCAAAAATAACAAACAAAACTCCCTAATGGTCCCTACGCTTTCCTACACAAAATGAAAACCAACCAAAAGACAATTCACTTACCTAACTTTCTAAACGAAAAACAGGAGAAAACTTAATCAACAAAAATGGCTTCTCACGCCTACTAGGCAGCTGGAGTGAACAATATATACAAGGTGAACAAAATACACAAGTGCTACTTTACAAATCTATTTACAGCTATTTACAAGATTAAGGTACTAACACCAGACACACACACATGAGGTGATACTTGCAAATCAATTGGCAAAGACACTCTACACAGCAACGAATCAAAAACACAGGTTCTTTGTTGGATGGTGGAGGTTAGGAGAGAGGGGGCCAGGTGGCTGTCATCTGGTGGTTAAATACTGGAGGTGATCAACCAATTATCCAATCCGAGGATAGGCAGAGACTCTACCTAACTACTCAGCAGGCACGCCCAGGTGTCCACCTCCTAAGAAAGAAAAGGGGAAAAAACCCACAGCCATCCTCTGGTGGGAGGAGTCACACATAAAACAAACGCTGACAACATTGGATCATAACAGTCCCCTTCTGAAAAAGGGGGACTACCTGTGGTACATTCGACTTCCACTGGATATAAATGGGACATGGGGTGTTCAGAGGTCAGGTAAACACCCTAGGCTCTTTCCCTTTTGCTCAAAATGTTCCTGAGCATTGCACTGTGACAGAGTGGACTGTCCTGCCTTGGGGGCACAAGCACTGCACTGTGACAGCATGCACTGGCTTGCCCTGCGCCCCCCAAGGCAACATAGCGAACCCTGTATTGCCCCAAGGGAGACTTGGTCATCAGCAATATATTGATGGCAAGTAAACATTTGCAAGAATACCAAGACTCAAGGTATTCAGTTACAGAACATTGCACTGCAACAGGTTAATCATTGTAAATCACTTCACCTGTCAGTGGTTTAACTGTGGCTTGAGTATCTTTAGTCCATGTAGAATCACTGGTTGAAATTCCTACATGAATTCTGTGGTTGTGAATTCAGTCTTCACTGTTATGGGCTTTTAATGCCAGGCTATGAATGATGAATTAGTGCAGTCTCATGCATAAGACAGTTTTTGAGTATGTTTTATGTCACAAACCTTTGAAGAAATCTTTACGCGCTGTTAGCGAGCAGGCTTTATAAGTAGTAGTGACTCTGTCTAGGTGGCTTCACACTTTCACATTCAAAGCCAGGATATCAAATAACTGTGTCACCACTCCCACTTCTCTCACCGTCTGTCAGTGTCTGTCTCTCCATGACTCGCTCCTTCGCTTAAATCTCTTTCATGGCATCTTCTGTCCTTTTACTGTGGAACTGCTCAGCAGATCTGTTCTAATTACACTGAACGATCCAGCTATACCACATATTAGTGTGTGTATATGTGTTTGTGTGTATGAGTGAATTAAGGTTTTGACTGTGGTTCATTAAATCCTGTGAATCTTCAGAAGAGGATCTGGTTATCATGCTGTGTGTGTGTGTTTGTGTGGCTCATCCTGTCCATGTGTGGCTGTGGATTAGACTCAGGGGGTCGAACTTTGATCATGGGGTTCAGAGCAGTGCAGAGTGGCACACACACAGAGGGGAGGAGAGAAGAGGGGTGAAGGAGGAGAACAGAGTCGACAAAAATATCTTCAAGTGTGTGGCACAGTGCTTGCCCTCTCTCTCGTTACATGCTATCCCTTCTTCTTCATTTTCGTCTCTCTTCAAATGGATTCATTATTTGCATTTGAAGCAACAAATACAGAACCAGAGACAGGAAGGTCAGACTGGTGAACAGCTGAGAGCATCCTCGCTTACGATACAAGGCTGGCCACAGACTTTTATTATCAAAACACATCAGCTTCCCCTGTAAAGACTTGTATTTATCCAACACTCATCTGGTCCTACACCTTAGCTTGTTAAATGAGCAATTAAAGAAACATTCAGCAGGCAAAAGTTCACTGCTCAAGTCGGTCTGAAGGTTCATTTGCTAATTAGCTACTCGCCTCCAGCACATTTAACAGCATACCTGTATTGCTGGTGTGGTTCTTGGTGTTCCTTCGCACTGTTAACAACTCACCATCTGCACACAGTTGGGGTATTTGGTGTGAGCTACAAAGCTGGTTTGTTTACTTCTTTCGCACCTTTTCCCTGCTGGAGCTCAACTAGCCATCTGCTGTCAGTCGTGGTGGATATCTTACTATAACACAACATCTTCGTCTGTGCGCTTGTTTGTCTGCAAACTTGTCCTAGACCACCACAAGTTGAGCAGCCAAACTTAGCACACAGGTACATCTAAGGCCCCTGAAGCTTTTTATCTGTATCGGCTATTAGGACATCAGCATGTTGCCTAGTAACAACCCACCAAGAGGAACCAAAATGACACATAAGAAACATATAAGAAACATGTAGCAATTATTATTTTCTCAATTATACAAGCTCACCAGCACCATTAATAGTAATATGTACTTACATTACATATATTATATTAACATATTATTACTATGTACTGTATTACTATAGGGTTTTTAGCATATAATTAGACAACTGTTGCTTTAATTTAGTACTATAAAAATAAAATTGAAATGAACTGAATTGAATAATTAAGCAATAGAAATTCCAGATAGCAAGCTGATAAGGTCTAACTATTATTTTTTTAATCTATTCCTTTTATTAAAATTTAAGCATATCTATAATACACACATTATCAGGTTCCTGTCAGTTCAGGTTCCCATCCTAAAGCTCTTATCAATATTTCTGCTTAAGTGACAAGAAGAGGACAATAGAAATTGTAAGGTGTGCTCATCTAAAGCTTCATATTATTCCGTTTAAGGAAGTCCACAAACCTCTAAGTTTATACTGACTAGAATAGTGAAACTGTTGTTAAAGCATTATTTCGTGCAGTCGTCAATGATCTGCTCTCTTGTTTTTTGTTTTTTTTAAATCATACAACTCTTTACGTTTTGTGCAATGGTTTATTTACAAAATTGTATTCTACAAACAGTTTTGTTGAGTTGTGCCTTTTGTGATTTACTGTGTGTATATGTTGTCAGGATACCTTTCTTATTTTGCTGTTATGTACTTTAAAGACATTTCTAGGTAGAGCTTCTCCAAAACAGCTTCAAAATGCCCCAAGGAAGGCTGTAGTATGTGGCTTCAATTCATGCTGGTCAAATAAAGGCAAATAAATCAAATACAGTGTTCCTGTGGAGAAAAAGGCAATTCTGATATTTTGTCACACTTGTAACTGATAGATTTACCTAGAAAGCAAAAATAAGGGGATGTTCCCTGGGCTACATGCAGTTTTGGGCTTTTATGGCTCTTATTCGACAAGACAGTACAGAGAGGAAGACAGAGAAAGGAATTAGGGAGAGAGAGGATGAATGACACGCAGTGAACTGCTGCATGCAAAAAGGACGTCGGCTGCAGTACATTGCGGGGCATGCTTTACCAGATGAACTGCAGGGGTAGCCCATTTAATAAGACTGTTTTTTATATGGATGCATAAAGCCAACTCACTGTTTTACACTCAGATACAACACTCCAGGCTATACTCTCCAGACTGCCTAGCTCAAATGCAGTCTTAATTCTTTACCAATAAAAAAAGGCTAGATTTCACCCCATCTTGCATGATTTTACCATTTTTTATCCATTCTTCTGGATTTTGTTGGTGCTTTTTGTTATTTCAGGTATATCAAACCACAGAAAGCCACTTGTACTGATAAGACACCCATAATTTACACATTTATACAGCTGTTTGTATGCAGCTGGATATTTGACGAAACTTTTTTTTGCAAATATATGTATCAGTATTTTTAGTTAGTTCAGAGACTTACAGCCAGCTAACAGATCTCACTAAATAATAGAGGCAAGTGTATATGAGTTTATTACTAAATGTAGTTATTAATGCAGTTTTTTGTTATCTGAGCTCAGCGTCTTACAAAGAGAGAATAACATGTGCTCGAGAAACTGTACAGCCCCTTGAGGAAAAGAGTTTTATTTACTTGAGTTTAGCAAATAAAAATAAATGGTCTTGACTTTTCTGGGTCTAATGCTGCATATGCCTTCTTTATTTTTAGTGACAAACCTTTGTACTTCAAAGCTGCTGTTTCGTTGATCATACACATAACATAATTTAACAGACAGGTTAAAAAAACTGTGTCATTCGAGTTTCATTCATTACCGTCACTGTTACTATGATTGTTTTTGTGGTTTCCTCCATCTGCACAGTAGTGGCCCACTGTTAGCATCAAAAGAGCAGTTTTTGGCTAGAAGTGGGAAAAAAATACTTCCCCGCACCAAAGCAACCATAGCTTTGCTTTTAAAAACTTTGGATCACCTCCACATTCGTACTTGAATCGAAGCGTTCAGCTCCTTCCCTCCCCCAGCGTACAGAGATGTGATGAGACAGTAAATATGGATGAGCTTCTTGCTTTCTCTCACAGTTTCTGGGGATTTTTGTTGAGCATTGGGCCCCTGGAGCGCTCTGGCAGCCAATCTTTTCGTGAATCTTCTGTTCGCTGTTCAATTATTCAGTCGGGTTCCATGCTGGAGACAGAAACAACAGGCCGAGAGGCTGGAGACAGGGATGCTGGGGTGAAGCCACCAGCTCTCTGTAAATCACTTGATGTGGCTTATTTGGGTTTTTCAAGTGGCGGTGAAATTGCAGGTGAACGTTCAAGGAAGCATGGCAATATTTAGGGTGGAGTTTCATGTGGCAGGGAAAAGTGCCCTCTCTGGCTTCTTTCTCTTTCTCTATGCTTCTCCTTAAAGGCAATGTGATGGGAAACACGGGGGCCCTGTGAGCTTCATGCATAGTAATGTTGTGACTAAACGCAGCACTCATATGACAGGTGCTATTTATGTTAGCAAGGACTAATAACTTCTTCACAGGCTTAGTTTCTCTGCTGTTCCGAGCACACAAAGTCCTCCCGTTCTTGAATTGCATCCAGGATCGTAATTCTGCCAGAGAAGTGGGTCTATATTTCTCCTTCACACTCATGGCTCATGTTCACAACGCTGGTGATGTGATTCCACCCATTTGCTCATGCATACACGCAGGCTGGTTCTTTTTTACGCAAACACGCACAATGTGTCAGCCTCACTCAGCAGGAAGTTTTTCCACATGAGGTTTCATTTCAGGGAGGGAGAGAGGTGATGTTGCAGAGAGAGATGAGGCCACGGCACAAAGCAGCAGGAGGGAAATGAAGATTAATTAAATCTCCGGGGTTTCCAGGAAGTTTTTTGGGCACAGACGGAAATCTGAACGCACCCCCCATCTGGGAAGTGACTCTGATGTCAGGAAAAGATGGACGAGGCCACTACCACGGGTTTTTAAACCTACATGAATGCATACAGTTTTTCCTCATTAGATGTCTTGCAGCAGACGACTTTATTCAATCACGTTTGTATATGATTTAACTATAGACAGGGAGGCACAGAAAGGTAGCTATAAGGACACCTACTAGATAAAGGTTATTTAATAATGCCAGTATGATGAGAAATAGAATAGCTACACATTTTCAGGCTTTTACCCTCTGTCAAGCACTCTGTTTGTCAGTACGTTTTAATGTCATGATTTTTTTCAAGCCCTCAAAGCCTGATCAATGACACCAGCAGAGCCGTACCGGTGGTTTCCTTACACCACACACGATTGCATTACAGCCAGGTCTATTGCCTCATTGCAGAGCCTCACATTCGATTACTTTCTTCTAAACATTTCTGAATAGTAAGCAGAAGAACTGATGGTCTTTCCAGCCCAGTCACTCTCCATCCTCATTCTCTTCCACCTCCTTCTTTGATCTGTTCCTCTCCATCTTTCTGTCTTTCTCTCCAACTCCAGCTGAGTCTCCCTCTCGCTCTATCAAATATGAGATTGACAGCTGTGAGCTTTCACATAATTGCGTCATAATTTTCCGCCTTCACGCCTTTGATTGCTAAGCCTATAAATACTATAGATGCACATTTGTCTATCCGCTGGCTTGTTTCACTCAGTCTCTCAATCTGTGGCTTAAACGAGCTGTGTCTGACTTCTCTGTGCACTGTTATCGTCTCACTTGGATGTTTGACCAACACAGTGCAGGAAGATGTGGGTTTAAAGCTTACTTTTACATTTCACATTTATCATCAGAGGGATTCCTGTGTTCAGCAGTTAAATATTTGATATATTACTTAATTGCATATGTATGAGTCTTGGATTTTTCAGCGCAGAAGAAAGAGTAAATGTACTTTTAATGTGGATTTTTTTGTGGCAATAACACTGATTTAAAAAATTGGAGCAAATTTAAATGTAACAATGTTAAATTAGTAATTTTAAAAATGAAATCAAGCCTTTATCTGTACATGAATATTTTAAATTAATCTCCATTTAAATCAGATAACTCACATTTGAAATGATTCAATAAAGCAGCAGGATGCAGTTTGAGCTTGGAGTCTAATCTCGGCGCTCATCACAAATATAATTAGGTCCATAAATTCTTGGACATTGAAACTGGAAAAAAAATAGTAATGTTTCTGTACACCACCACAGCGGATTTTAAATAAAACAGTCAAGATGTGATTAAAGTGCTTTAATTCAACAAGTTTAACAAAAGTATTTGGGTAACTCATTTTATATGTAAATCCCCCATTTTTAGAAGTTCAAAATTAATTGGACAAACCAGAATAATTTTACATAGGACTGTTTTTAATACCGGGATGAAAATACTTTGCAGTTAATCACTGTCTGAAGTCTAGAACTGATGGATATTTCTGTTTATGAAAGAGTCTACAGCTCCTCCGTGAGAGTATGCTTGACTGCGTTAGCTGTTTTTCTTCAAGAAGGAAATAATTCTGTGATCATTCCCTTTAGTTGTCGTGTTTCCTTTTTTTTATTACATTTGTTTTTTTGATTTGTTCACTCCCAAAGGTTGTGCTATCCCATTTAAGATTTACGCATTTATATTTTCATTATCTTTTACTCCTCCTCTTCTTCATCTACCTCCTTCATCTGCTCCTTCTACCACTCCACCTCCTCCTCCTGCGACCTTAAACCTGATCTGATGAATAAACACATAAAAACATGCATAAACATGCTTATTTATTTTCTAAATATTGTCACAATTACTTATTGTCAGTAGATCAGACCCTAAGAGCCACAACAGCTGGTTAAGATTTGGACATGTCACCAATTTTCTAAGTAATTTGTAGCAGATGTTGATAACAGCCCATCCAATCCACACATGCAAAGAAATCAAACCATCAAACCACAAGCTTACTGAAATGTATGTAATACTTCATACAAAAGCCTTTCTTGGTGATGAGAGCTTCAAGACACCTCCTGTATAGACACATGCACATGCATTACCCAGGTGTGATTTTGCAGCATTCTTCCACACAAACAATCTTTAAATCCTGAAGGTTTTGTCCATAGCTTGTCAGTTGGTTACAGGTCAGGTGATTGGCTGGGCCATTCTAGCAGCTTTATTTTTTTTCTCTGAAACCAACTGAGAGTTTCCTTGGCTGTGTGTTTGGGATCGTTTTCTTCCTGAAACCTCCACTCTAGTTTTATCTTCAACATCCTGGTAGATAACAGCAGCTTTTATCAATTATGTGAAGTATGTCAGTGGCGTACGCTGAAAACTAGCCCGACGCCATGATGTTCCCGATTCAAACCTTCATTGTTGGAGGGTGTTTTTGGGGTGATATGCAATGCCTTTTGATCTCCAAACATGGAATGTATTATGGCATCCAAAGAGTTCAGTTTTGGTCTCATCTGACCAGACTATAATCTCTCAGTATTTCACAGGCTTGTCTATTTGTTGTTCAGCAAACCTTAAATGTGCTTCAACATGTCATTTCTTCAGTAAGAGAGTGTTGCGTGGTGAGCGTGCATACAGGCCACTGAATTGTTTTAATTGAAACAACTGTACCTTTCTGATTTTCTGATCTGAGCTGTCCGAGATGACATTTTATTTGAAAAGGTGATTGTTTACAGCACTTATACTAATGACAGTAGTGGGATTACTTTTAACACTAGATCTCAGGAAAGTTTTACAAATTGAGTATGTTTCAAGTAGATTAAACACTTAAATTTGTCAGTAATAAGCAAATCACACACTCTGGAAATGACTTGAAATATGCTAAAACTAATTTGATTTACATGCAAATTTTTGAAAAACAATGATTTTGACTTTGTCCTTGTGAACGCTGTGTAGGTGACCTTGCAGCATGTTCTGGTCATTGCCTCTGGCTTGTCCCAGTGGACAGAGCTGCCATGCTGCTGGACTTTTTCTTTCTTTTTTTTTTTGCTTTTGGATTCATCCTCCACTCATCATCAGCAGGACAGAGAGGCTGTTAAATGTGATGGCCCCGCTGTTTCCCCTTTAACTCAGTGCCATCAGATCCAATGTGACATGCACAGTGCTACGCAAGATCTGAACTGGCTTCTCACTTCACAACAATCTGCAGTGCCTCGTCACAGGGCAAATGCTGCTATCTCCTCTAGCACTGCCACGACACACGCATAAACTCATAAAGACCCAGATAACCTCCTCACCCAACACACACGAGGAGCAATTCATTCTTAGCGCAAGTGTGATTCATCCTTTGGTGTCTGTCAGTTTGTCCTGTGGACTCATCTATTGTCTCGCTGTCTCCTGAACCACCCTTGACACTCCTATGTTCGCCGTCCCCTCTCTCTGGATTCTCTGATTTTAAATCTGTCAGACTGAATTAATACTAAAATGCGTCATGTGTCAAAACTGTCACATCTGGATTGGAGATTTGAATTTGGCTTTCAAAATAAGATTATTATTCATGAGCGTGTTGGAGTATTATATATATTTTTTCCTCTATCTTATTTTGTTTTCCAGTCTTTAACATTTTTTCCTTTCAACATGAGGCAGAGGTTTCTACATTGTAGATTCATTCAGCTACATCCATTAAAATAATATAACCTGTATGCTTAGAGAGACATTAGCAGTTGAAACTAATGAAAACAAATAATTGAGCCAGTTTGCTTCTGACAGGCCTATACAGTATACCTCTGGTAATGAAAAGACATTAAGTACAAGACCTGTTTTGGGAGTTTGAGTGGATTTCTGTAGGCACTAAAACTAACCAGCACATATTTTACCAATCATATGTACATTTATTGCACTGGTCACAGCTAATGAGGTATTTAAAACACTTTTGCATTAACTTTTAATGCATATTAGTGTTTTACTTAAGCAAATAAGCCATAATTAACATTGCAATGCGCCTTTTGCTATTAAACTTGTGTAGGCTAATAGTGAAGCACTGTCAATATGACACATAAGAAAAAGCACAGATGTTAGAGCAATAACAGGAATCCAGTCTATTTAAACGCCTGACTAAAAGCCATTGTGGCGATGGAGCAAGAAAAATACCACAGTTCTGAACAGGACAAATACAGCGTTTATTTATGTCAGTAATTACATGAATCCTCCATCCTTGCTGTGAATATTTAGTACGTGGTTTGCAGGTCAAGTTTCCTGTTGTGAAAAAGGTTCCGTATGGCTGCAATGTCATAATTAAAGTTTAATACACGGTGGAACTCTTTAGACCTCACAAGCCGTTGCCCATAATAGAAGTAATATTGCAAGATAATTAAAATCACTGTGCACTGTATTTGCTTCTTTAGAAACAACACACCATTACACCCACAAGTTGTTGGACAAAAGCCTCTTCTTCTTGCCTCTGTACGCCACCACAGTGGATTCTAAATGAAACAATAAATGTGTGATTGAATTGCAGAATTTATTTTCAAGGGGTTTTATAAAAATAAAAAAATTGGATTTACTGTTTTGTTTGTTTTTCAGTGCTCAAAATAAGCTTCAACTAGTAATCAGCTTCCGCCTGCAACAGTACTTTGTTTCAGGTGTGACTGTTATGTTCCCAACTAGTCCAGGTGATATGTGGAGGTAACAAGTAGCCTAAGACTGAAAAGACAACAAGCCATGGCCACCAGGGCCATAACTAATGAAACTTGTGAGTCAAAAATTTGTGTTATTTATATAATTAAGAAGAGACAAAAAAACCCTGGAAATTTTTGAGTTATTAGGTCAAAAGTTTGAGATAAAACAGGACAGTTAAAAATAAATAAAATAATGGGACACTTCCATAATTAACAGTGGGTCTGAATGCATACATTCATAAAGCATTACATATTAATTCAACTTGTCATGGAGAACCACTGCAGTGTTACGCATGCCACAATACACTTTCCATTTGAAAAACTGTAATCTCACAAGGTGTCAAAGTTAAAAAACAAACAAACAAACTACTAATTATACCGTCTACGTTATTTATAGAGGCTTTGGGCTAATCCCCAAAGAGCTTATTCTCATTTAATCCGATCAAAATAGGCCCTCAGATCAATGAGCAGCCTCTCTTGAGACCTTGAGTTGTTGAATTCATAAAAAGAGATAATTTTTATTGATTGATTTTTATTAAAATCTTGTATGGTTAATCCAGAAATGCATGTAAGCATGCATTATGCTTGTGCAATATTTAGCCACCACCTACTACATGGATTTATTATAGTCTTAGTAAATAAAAGTGAGAAATAAAGAAACAAACAGTGATGGGAAAGGTGACAGCGATGGTGACAGTGCATATTTTGAGAACACAGGTGAAAGGTGGGAGTAAATTTAACGGTAACTGAGCCTCTGGAGCTGACAGTGTTTCATGGTAACGTTAGCTGACTGGCTGAGGAACAAACTGAACAAGCAGCTTGTTTCAGGTAAGACAGCTCCTTCTGTTATGGGGTATTAATGTTTCTAGCTGGTTTTAATGAGCACATCAAATGTCTGTTTGTGTCTGTGTAGAATTTGCAGGTGTCAGTATGATCCAGGTGTGACAGGCAGCTATCAGACAGATGCATTTGGATGGAAAGCCAGGTATTTTGTTGTGAAAGTTGCCAACAGATGGCATGGAAACTGATGGATAAAGCCTGCTCTGATGTTCCCCTGTAGCTGAATTCATTAATTTAATCCTGCATTAATAAACATGTATCAGCGAAGCTTTTATAATATACAATATGCTCATATAACAATGCTGCCGATGTATTTAGTTATTAGGTGTCTGATATAGGCATTGAATTTCATCTGTATTTTGCTGTGAGTTGTTGTAGAAAGGTATTATTCAGTGTCCAAAAGTTGATCCTGTTCATCTGGGCGTAGCGTTTTGTGGGAGAAACGTTTCGTCACTAATCCAAGTGACTTCTTTTGGAGATTTACTTTCCTGGATGATTGAGAATGCATCAAGACGTATTATTCAGTGGTTGACTGCAACTTCCTTGCATACTAAACAGATACTGAGACAACAGAAACACCAGAGATTATGTGGTTTGTTAAGTTTCAACTTGAATATGGTTAAGCATTTATTCTTTTAGATTTTGTCACCCCAGTTAACGCACAGAGAGTGGGTTAGTTTATAATTTTGATGATACAGTAATAATCCAGCAAATGAATACAAGCAATGGAGCTGAAATATAAGATTTTGTGCAGAATAACCTCATATTATCGTAGCCGCAGTCTGATTTCCAGGTAATGAATAGATGTCAATTGCTGATATCTTTTTAACCTCCAATAAAAATGAGCCCCAAGCTGTCAGTGATTCAGCCAAATGTTAAATGCTTTTCCATCCTCTTTTGGCAGCAGTTTAAACATTTCAGTTCTCTGGACTTTTTCACATTAATAACTGTAAGAGGGGAGGCTGTCAAAAAACTCAACTGAGAATATATGAGGTAGGAATCAGAATTTTCATGATTTAAATCCATGAATATTAATGCTTGCGGTGGGAATTATTTATGATGATATACACAGTATATTTGTATGAGTGTGTTTTCATTATGCTGCAGTACAATTGGACCAGAGGGAAAATATGTTTCAGGTGACCCATGACATGCATTTCCAGTACGTAGATTGAGGAGGACATTATAAATATTCTAGTACAAGTCGACATCACAAACAAATTTTCTGCAGTATTGATTAACCTCAATGGCAGTGTTACGGATGTTAGAAGCCTTGGCATTATTTTTTTACCAGTCAACATTAAGAAAAAAAATTCTTTACTTGAACTTTGCTGGTTTCCCATGTGCACTGCAGTCGCAAACTTTTTAATTTTTAACCTTTCCCCTAAAAAAGTGCATATGACACTACAAATACTCAGTGCAGTTCAATCAGACGCTGCCAGCTAGGGCTGTGCAACATTATATCATCCACAGTAATACTGTTAATAATGTTTATGTAATAAAACTTCATATAAATGAACAAAGTTAAGCGGATTCAAATGCTTTAAAATCAAGTGATGTAATGAACTTTGTTTATCAGTGTGAATTTTGACAGAAAATTTAGTTTTAGTCATAAATTATTTAAGCTTTAGCCAGTTAAATAAAAGATTATAGTAGACTAAATGTAAAAAAGTTCATCCAGTTGACTAAAGTATAAAAGCGTCTTATTTTCCTTGACATTAAGTGTGAAATGTGTCCAATATGTCAACTGTTCCTCTCAGTCGCTGACCTATTGTCACATTTTCATGAGAAAGAGGAGCATGAGAGTTAGCTGAACATGTCGCACGCAGGTCTGAGGGTTGTGCATCTCAGGGTGCTGCTCGAGGAGATCATTTCTGACTGGATCAACTCGTCCCAGTTTTTTTCCACACATCTGAATTAGCTCTGATTAGATCTCATCTCTCCAGAATATTTTCATCTCCTCTTGTATCCTGTGGCAGGGCGTGGTCTGCGGTGCCGTGCAGGGAAGGCGGATGCACCTGCACAGCATCCACAATCATGTCCCAGCCTGTGGTTGTGGTTGTTGCAGCCCATTGTGAGCGTACAGCAACCGCGTGTTGGAAAAGTGGTTAATAAAGATGCTGCAAAGCATGAACATGCCACCGGGTCTGGTGCGGTCATTCGCATATCCATTTCATTTCATCATGATTTTTTATCCTCGTCCAGTAGTTTATATTTAGTTATCGTCTTGTTTTTGGCAGAAAAAAAATTCTTGGTTAACAAAATTAACACTGGATTATATGACATGTTTGATAAGATGATTATTCATCATTCATTTTTATTTACCACACTCGTCAAGGCTGCTAAGGATGCGCCCACTCCAGATACAACCACCCCCCCTGGGAGTTTCTTGAAGACCAGAGGGGTACAGCCTCTGAGCTACACTCTTCCCTACACTCATTTAACCCAGTGTGGAGGTTCTGCTGGACTGCTGGAGGGAACACAACAGACTCTACCCACGACTTTCAAAACTGGCATAAAAAGTACTCGTGTGTTCCAGCTACAAGTTCCCCGTGAGAGCGAGTTTTAGCACTGGGGGAAATGTGGCGACCTGCCTTTTCGTCCCTCGAGTGGGAAAATATCGACAGGCTGATGTTTCTTTCCAAAAACCTGTAAACACTGAGGCAGTAAGCCTTTCCTGCACAATCCTGTCTTGAATTCTTATTTGGTTGCATTTTAATGTTGTTTCATGCAGCACGCCTCTTTCTTTAAGCTTCTCCACCTTTCGCCTGTCTGCATTTACCGCGTCAAGCAATAAAGCATAAGTTCCTTCAAAGCTATTTTTAAAACTGTAGTCTCCACTTAGTAGCCATCCTTGCTGATCTCCTTCCATACTTTCGAGCAGCTCCTAAAAGAGTCCGGGAAATAATTTATTTCCTTGCAAGTGGGTCACTAAGCAGACGGGGAAGGTGAAATATTGAGATGCATTAAATCATTGGTAGCTTAAAGGTGGGATGTTTTGAGCTTACAGATGTGTCTGAGTACATCGGCCTGTCTGTGTGTGTGTATCTGTGTGTGTAGGGTTGAGGTGGTGTTACACTCTCTAGGTCTTTAATAAGTTGGGGCCACTGGAGCCCATGGTTTAATTAAGAGTTGGAGACAGATTTAGGCCTCGGCAGCACCACGCTGGTCTTCTCCTTGGACACACATGCACACTAAAGAAGCAGGGGTGTCCTTGGATGTTTTATGAATTACATTCAAACCTTTGAAATAAGATGGACAGCACCAAGAAAAGAAGCACATTCTGGAAAAAGGGTAAAAAAAGGATGAACTTAGTGGGGAAACAAGACGTAATGTTAAGAATAACCGAGGGGACTGATAGACGTGAGAATGAATTGCACAAGAAGACGGCGGTTTTTAAAATCACACCGGAAATCTTCTGTATTCAAGGATTTCTACAGCAAGCCTATTCAGCTCTGGCTGTTTCTGAAAGCATGGGGGAAAGGTGAGGGGAAAACAGGCCTGTCGGAGCCGATAAACTGTACACCACGATTATTTATCTCAGCTGCAGGTGGAGCCTTGAGATGTGAAATGTACAATTTCAGAATAACAAGACAAACTTTTTCCCCCCTCCTCTCTGTCTGAATAATAATACTTTATCTGTGTTTTTCTGCTGTTTTGTTTCTCCACCTATGTGTTTTTTTTTAAAGCATAAAAAGTGTATATCATAGAGAGAACATAGTCGGAACTGCACAGCAAAGACTTTATGATAAAGCTGAAATGAAACTGCACGTAGCCCCTTTATTCTCTCACGCAGTCGAAATTCAGGTGTTGGGCATCAGGGCTGATTTTTTTTAAATGTTGCTTTTTATTTTCTCTCACTTCTGAAAAAGTGCAGCACTTTCTTTCTAAAGCCTTCTGTCACACACACGCTCTCCAATGCACGATGAGTTATGCGTTATCAAAAACTTCCATAAAACTTTAGCAGTTTTTGCCGCTTCAGAATCATAAGAATTCATTTTGGCCCTAAAAACAAATCTTTACATCATATTTTTATTACTTTTGACTGAGCGTGTTGCTGCAGTGGGATGTTTGTTTAGGGTTTTTTCAGTCAGCGCAGAGATCAATCTTAACATTTTCTTCAGGCAAACTGGCAAAAGAGAAAAAACATCAGAAAATTTAGTGCCTCTTTTATTTCCTGTATACACAAACAAAACTTCAAGGAGAGTGATACTCCTGCAGTGAAAGAGCTGTTCTGTTACTGGCTGTGGTGACATGAATGTATTGTTCAATAGAATATTTAATTAAATATTAAGGTTTTTGTTATTCAAACGTTACTTGGTTCCTATTACTGAAATTTTTCATTTACTAGAAAAGTCACATGTCATCATCAGGCATGAGTAAAAATTATGTTTTTTAGAGCCCGAGTAGATTGTGTCTTGTGATTGCATGGATGAACTTTACGAGTAAACTAGGACACTGACAGAGGCTTTGGGACCATTGTAAGGTTATGACTTTGACCCAGTGTTCATCTCTTCCAAAGTTTTTCTGTAAGAAACATGGGATGTAGTAGCTTGAATGATTTATAAAAGAAGGCTCAGGTTGATAGTGATTTATTCAGAGGAGCCAGATGACATGGGAGTTACAGCTGGTGAAAAACTTTAGATCAGTCTCTAGTAAGAATATAACCCATCTCTCAGTGACGTCCAAGGGAAAGTGAGCAGTCAGGTGAATAAGACAATCCAGAATCTTAATGGGGAGAAGAAAATCAATGAGCAGGGAAAAGGTTACTCAGAAATAACCAAACGTTTGCCCGATTAGTCGTCACTGAAATAGGTGTAATGATCTGGTGAAGGTTGGAGGCCAAGCTGGTGGTTTTATGGGCAGGAAGATGATGAGGAAAGTGGAAACAGGTGTGCCCATGGGCCCTCAGAGAACATGGGAGAGAAATAGAAAGACAATTGGGACAACTGGCCAGAAGCTTTAACAGCTGATTAGATGATGGTGGACCAACAATCTGACCAAGTGGCAGAAACGGCAGAGGAAGCACTTGTTCTACTAACATAAATCCGCAGGTTCCAAAGTTATGAACGCGAAGGATGGTATGCAAACACTGAATACTAGCTAAAAAAATTCGTTAATATTAACTTAAGAGAAGTCTGAAAGAAAGAGATGAGAATGATGTTGATGGCAAAAAGATGGGTATTTACCGAAAGTGAGATGGTCAACTGCAGATCAGTATTGGAAGAAACTGTGAACAACTACCAACAAAATGCGCTGCAGGTCAGAATGTTTACTGGGACAGAATGACTCCCTTTAGTGTGGACTTTAAGCAATTCAGAGTTCTGCAAAGAAAAAATACCAAACATATATTACACTAAAGGAAAATAACGAAAAAGCACAATATTGCATCTTTTAAACTGCAACCATCTTGACATTTAATCAATGAACAGACTTTAGGTTGGCAGCTTTTTGATTACTTTTCAAAGTCAAAAGTAAATGGCTGTCAGGATAAAGAAAAAACAAACAAAAAAGCGATCGCTCGGTGTCCTTGTGCACGATACAGACAGGACGTGACCCCAATCGATGCACAGCAGGCTGTTCACAGCCTGGGAGATTTACGACTTGGACTTTCTCATTTAAACTCTCCAAACCTGCTAAGCAAAGGAGGCTTTCACTCAGGGATACCTTTAAAAAAAAAAGAAAAATTATTTCTGCAAAGTTGTTCAATCAGTGGTACCGAGTGCAAATTTGACTTTCCTGATGAGGCTCCGCTGCTTTCACTCGCTGAGTTCATCCCTCATCCTTATTTCTCATCACATTTATTGACTTCACAAGAATTTTTTCCCCCCCAAAAAGGAAAGAGCTCCTTGTTAGTATGCAGAGCAGTCGAAGTACAAACGCCACACTTCTCTTTTTCAGAAGTATGAAAATGAAATATTCATGACTACAGAGAGCTATCTTTGAGAGAGAGTGGCGAGAGTGAGATGAAGATGGAGAAGAAAACAGTTGTCATTTTGACACGACACTCAAATTTTCATGGCGTGCCGGCCCTCTTTTAGGACACCTGAACTCCTCTACCTGTTCGCTCTTTGAACCTGGAGAACAGGTAAAAATAGCTCATCTTATCCCGTTCCCATTCGAACTGTCTGTCTCCAGCGCTTTTGGCGAAATCTCTGTGACGGCAAGTAGCAAAGACTTGGCGCCATCCCAGCTGACAAACTGAAGGTTAATGAAATGCGAAAGAACTGTGAAGTCATGAAGCTGCTGCTGTATGGGCTGGTGATACATAATAATAATAATAATGGATTGGATTTATATAGCGCTTTTCAAGGCACCCAAAGCGCTTTACAATACCACTATTCATTCACTTTCACATTCACACACTGGTGGAGGCAAGCTACGGTTATAGCCACAGCTGCCCTGGGGCAGACTGACAGAGGCGAGGCTGCCATATCGCGCCATCGGCCCCTCTGGCCAACACCAGTAGGCGGTAGGGTAAAGTGTCTTGCCCAAGGACACAACGACCAGGACAGAGAGCCCGGGGATCGAACCGGCGACCTTCCGGTTACAGATGCGCTTCCCAACCCCCTGAGCCACGATAAATAAGCATTTATCATATTTTTATGATATTTTAATTCTCAACCATACAGGGAAATCTGTATGCACAAAACATCACAAACACTGTGCCACTAGAATGGCAGCGACTCATGTGACAGACGTCAGGTCAGCTTTTGAGCTGGTCGTGCCAAACTCAATACAGAAAATGATTCTTGGAAAGATGACTCTAAACAGACGGTTAACTTTCTGGAGAGAGTTGAAAGGTGCTGCATAAAATGCTTTTACATGGGTAAATTTGCATGTAAATCAGAATCAGAATCAGAATGGGGTTTATTGCCAAATGTTGAGCAGGTTTACAACATTAGGAAATGTATATTTTGTCACTCTTGTGGTCTATAAGTCACAGGATAACTCAACAGCTGTTCTGTGGGATTCAGAGACAGGCAGAGCAATAGGTTGTACCACTAGAAACTTGCCTTGTCAGACGGGAGAGAGATGTTTTCAGCTATTATTACTCCATTAAAAAAAAAAAAAATTTAATAAATAAAAAAAAAATCATATGGATGAGTAAGTCTTTCCTTTGCCTGTTAAAAAAAGTTTTAATGTACATTTTTTAAATGAAAAATGAGTAATATATCCTCCGTGAACCACGATCTTTGACAGGTAAAGAACACCACTGCACTAAATAGTGATTGAAATAGTTGGTAAAGGAGTTAATAATGAGATATAAACAACAACTAAACATGCACTGGGTCAAACTGACCCAAGAACATCATTGCTGTACCTGAGAAATGAACATAAAAAGAGGATTAACTAATAATCTTTAAAAAAAAAAAAAGAACAAACAGGTAATTTTTTGCAACTAACTGTAAAATATATGTTAACAAGCAGCTATAACTTTTTTTCAGCGTCTTGAGAAACTCTTGGCAGGTTTATACCTTCTGGTTTGTTTTGTTGCTGAAGTTCAGAAATTCTGCCTTTGCCCGTGGCAACTGTCAGTCAAACCAGTTTTTTCCACAAAAGACAACATTTCGTGACAGGAAAAGCACAGCTGTCTAAAATAAAATAATAATGACCGAATCGCATTTAGCTGCTTTAGTTTCAGGGTCCTGATATTTTGCACGCTTGCTCACTGTGACCCTGTCATTTCTTAATGGGATTTAGGGAAAAGGATCGGATCGCTCGTCTATACGATAAGCTTAAATGCCCTCTGGGAAAAAAAGACCTAACGAGTTTAGAAAAAATAAAAACTGCAATCAACATATTGCCATTTTGCAGATAAGTTAAACAAGTTGCTTTAATTAAGTTGCAGGGCAATTTGCTGTGTGCTGCTGCAGTGATGCAAAGAATACTAAAAGGCAACAAACCAGATGGTCAGACAAGCTGCCTCAAATTAGCCGTGGATGAAAACCTAAATGTAGATTATGTTGTGTAGATTATGCTTGCTATGTGTGCATCGTGTACAGTAGATGAGAAGAAATAAAAAAGGGTATGCTCTGCTGTACCTGTTTGCAAAGAAACAGCACAGTGAATTAACAGAGCAGAAGTTTCTCTGTTAATTAAAAATGAAATAAAAGATCAATCAGATTTATCCATTTTTATTAATTTTTGTGCCTTTTTCTGGTTTTGTAATGTGCAATGACCCACATGCATATCAGTTAAAGTGTGAAGAAGTGTAAGCATGCATATGTGTATTAACATGCTGGTGTAACAAGTATCAGATATGTGCATGGATGCCAAAATCAAACTGTACTGAGGCTGATAAAAGTTAATATGAACCCTATATACAGTAAGGGTGGTGTGTTGGTTAACACCAGTGTTGGTCAAGTTACTTGAAAAAAGTAATCAGTAACTAATTACTGATTACCTCCCCCCAAAAGTAATCCCGTTACTTTACAGATTACTTATCTTCAAAAGTAATTAATTACTTAGTTACTTAGTTACTTTTTAAAAACACGATTTACAACCTGAATAGGTGATAAAGCGATAGATCTTTCAGCCCAATTCTACTTTTTCTACAGAATCCATCATACAAAATGTAATCAAATGGAAAAGTCTCTTTTTAAAACTTGTTTTATTAGTTTTAATCTTTTAACTTTATGCATCAAGCAAAAATTTAATTATATGCAACATTCTCTGACTGGAAGAAATTAGTTTAACATTTAAACCTATTTTCTGCACATTCCAGCACATAAAATAATTTTTTTTGTGTGTTAACACTCACTCTTTCAAATAGATGCAAGTAAAACACAGCAGAAAATAAGTAAAATCAAAGACTAATGACTTCTGAAGTCTTAATTCAGCTCAAGACGCTGTAGATTCCCATCAGTAACACTTTCGGTCCACTAGTAAAACGTAGTTCTATTAATCTAAGCTCGATTACTCTTGAACCGGAACTGGATGTAAGTCCCAAAAAACTGAATAGTAGAACTGAAACTGAATGGTGAGAAGTGAATCCGAAATTATTCGAGAGCTAAATTTTTAAAGGATTAAATACGGTTTCAAAGCAAATGAATTCATTTTCAAACTATAAAATTCGATTTCAGTTTAGTGATGATCATTTTCAAACCAATAAATTGAATTTCAAATTAGGCTAATTCAGTTCAATTTGAATTTGAATTGCTCGGACTGAATCTGAATTGTAACTTGAATAAATGCTTTTAAAAAGTGAATCTTATTCAAATTCAGTTTCTGATGGCACAGATTTCTGCCCATACACAGCGTTCCTACGGGAAAGTAACGGGTAATCTAATTACCGTTTTTGCAATAGTAATCCCTTACTTTACTCGTTACTTAAAAAAGTAATCCGATTTCAGTAACGCGTTATGCGTTACTGCCCACCTCTGGTTAGCACTGGTCCAGGCCCTTTCTGTGTGGACTTTGCATGTTCACCCTGTGTCTTTTTCCCAGGAGATGAATGAATGTCCTAGTACGCCACAGTCCAGAGACATACATAGGGTTAGGTTAAGTGATGATTCTAAAGTGACCCTAGGTGTGAATGGTTGTCTTTCCAGGGTGTAACCTGGTGTTTACCCAGGACAGCTGGGAAAGGCTCCACCTGCCTTGCAACCCTGAACTGGATACAGAAGAAGATGATAGATGTATGAATCTAATCTTCATGACGGAAGGTTCTCACCCTTTTCACCTCTCATCTAAGAAGCTTCTTTAGTTTTAAAACTAAATGGTTGAGAGTCCCAGGTATTTAAACCCAAGTGCTTGTACCTAAGACCTTGCCTCACCTGACTTCAATAGGAAGGGATCTCGCCACCGTTTGGTTTTAGAAAGGATTAGAAAGAGCTTCTTCAGCTCTTCACCTCTGAGAGGTGAAACATCTTCAAGAAACATAAAGAAGTCCAGTTGTTTTCTTTTCAGGCTCATTAGCCTCTTGATGATAATATTACTCTAATGTAAAACAAGCTAAATCATTGCCCATTGGGACAATCAGAATACACCTCACTGCTATCATAGACAGTGTACTAGACATGTGCATTGCATGTGGCACTAACAAGAGACAGCTGCAGTAAAATACTATTGATTGAATTGACAACACATTATGTTACCCCAAGTTCAGTAAAGTTTTTACACTGAACGCAACACAAGAGGGGGCGAGACAGAGAAGCCAATAGGAAAGGCATCAGTGTCTGAAGCGTTCACTCGTGTCAGCTCACCTGACCGCCATCTGTGGTTACATAAATAACGTATTGCAAACACACATCAAAAAGCTGTAGGCGCTGGTATGAAATACCTTTGTTTACTGTTGGCTTTCGCCAAACTATGGTAGTAACCAACACAGGTGCTGACATGTGGCATGGGAAGCCCAACACAGCACAGAAGTGAAACGACCAAATCAGAACCGCACGTAGTATCAATATCCAGCTAAAGGCCTGCCACACCTATTATCATGTACTCCAGCTGATCAAATTACAAAATCAACCCGTTTGTGTGATTTCATGCAAACTTAAGCAGAAATTAACACAGTATATTGTTCAGCTATCTTCAAAATTTTAATTAGCATTAAAACCATTTGAGGAAAATTATTCCCTTTGAGGACATACTCTCGCATTCACAGTTTCCAGTCATGTGAATAGAGGCTTGCTTCATCCTAAAGGCCTTTAACAAGATAAAAACAGTTGTCTTTCTTTTTGTCAGTCTGTATTTCTTTCTTTCTCACTCTTTCAAGAGTCTGAATGTGTTTATATGCAAGCGTATATGAATGTGCGCGTATTTATCTTGGATTGTGCAGCCTCAGTCCTCTTCAGAGAGCGTAGATGATTTATTGATTAAAAAGACTGGTTTATTCAGATGAAGCATCTGGAGAGGCCTTGGGACTTGTTTTTAGTCATAGAACCCCCCCCC
>NW_024582368.1:587498-602921 GCF_018398535.1 Haplochromis burtoni | reverse complement strand
CCCCCCCATCTATTCTCACCCCCTCCTTCTCCTTAAAAGACATCACGCATGGTCTAACATCTGGAAAAAAAAAACACAAAACAGAAGTTCTGGAAATTCCTTGTCATTCGTCTCTTCTTCATAGCCAAGAATAGCCAAGTTAGAGGGACTGAAAACCTTAATTTTCATCCTTTGTGTGATGAGACTATTCAGTTTATTATGTCTAGCATGGAAGACTGTTTTTACGGCAACCATCTTTAACAATGAGCTGCGTGGGGTAAGAGTTGGGAGGTGGGGCGAGAACCTGTCAATCAAACCCATATTTATGGCGCTGATGCACACGAGTAATATGCCAGTTTTCTCCTCTCTTCAGTTTTCACAGTTAACGTCAATAGATGTTGATGCCTGTAGACGCCTACTCCCCCCCAAAAGGGATCAATATAAGTAATCAATAAAGAATGGCACCTATAAGCAGAATGGATAATAACAATGGTATCAGTAAAATTTTATCAATATCCATCTAAGGATGGTGTCAGGAGATCAGTGCCCAATCATCCTGCCCCTTGTCTCAGTGAAATACCTCCAGCACTGTGGGAACCAGCTGATTTAGAATACCTTTATTGTTTTATGGCAAAAACAATGATGTGTATGCATGTTAATGTATGCAGTTATCCTGGTAAGCTTTTAGGGATTTTCAAGTAAACAGTCTTTGTAATTCTCTGGTTTCTGTTATTATTGTTAGTTGTTCTCTTACTTTGTGTTTTTGAATGTCAGTTCAAATATTCCTCATGTCTTTATGACTTTTCGTGTGCCTCATGTGTCTCCCTCATCTACCTCTTTTCTGCATTAAATTATTTTCCGTGCTTTATTTTGAAGTTTAGTTCCTCATGTGCGCTCTGGTGTTGTTACTTTCCTTCCTTTTTTTTTTCTCGTTTTGTCGCCCTAGTTAGTGTTTGATTGAGTTCCTTATTACCTTTGTCTCCCTTGTGGGTGTATGTAGACTGTGTGTTCTTCCTCAGTCTTTGTCATTTCTGTTCCCTTTTGTTTACAAGTCTCTTCTGTTCTGCAGGACTGACTGATTTTTTTTGGATCAGTTGCCTGTGGCGACTTTTGTTAGTCATTTTCTTCATTCTGTAACCACATTTTCATTCATTAAAGTTGCTTGTTTTACCACCTACCTGCTATTCCCTGTCATGTCTGCATTTTGAGTCCTCATTTTGAACTAAAACATTCTCCAGGCTCCTTTTCAATCTGACATGTTATACACACTGGACCACTATCCAATTATGAGAGCCTGATATCTGGGTAGATGTGTGGAAGCTCTGAAATTTACCCAGAAAGATACCCTGATAACTTACTAAACCACATTCCTAGCTGGGTTGGCAATGGGGAAATGTAGTCATGTATACTTAGTTCCTCTTGATTTGTTAATCCAACAAAATAATGAAAACACTCTGTAGCCCTGCTGGCTTGCCAGTATATGCCTTCTTCTCTTGAGCCATGTCAGAAGCTTGATAGTCCTCGTCAGTGTTTCTTGTTGGGATGCCAGGCCATGGTTTATGTGTAGCTGACAGACTAAAGCTTGTGCTAGGTCAGGGCTGACATGATTTATACACCGCCATGGGAATGCCTCAGATTTCCTGCAACTCTCCGTCAAGGTGCTAACGTAATCTGCCTAATCTGCCCCAGAGCTGGGGATTTGCCCCATGCTTACACAGGATCCTTCACAGGGGTTAGTGCAGAAGGTGTGGAATAAGTAAACATGGCAGTACTTACTCATAAAGCGGAAATGCACCAGGTTTTATAAAACACAGATCATCCATCCACAAGTTGGATTTGAACTCTCTTACCCCAACAAGGGAATCCTTGCTATCTCTTTCTCTGCACTACAAAGCCTTTAATCTTAGGCCTAATTGTGTGTGTTTTTTGTGTGTAACCAAATGTATTGGTTGAGTAAGTTTTGCTGTGGCCTTCATGCAACTCAAACGTGCAATTTAAGTGGAGATTTTCACAAGTGCATGTGAAAGTTCCTGTTTTGACAGGTGCTTGAACCAGGGATTAGAGTGGGGATGAGAGATGCATTAATCAGAGGATTCATCCTCTGCTGCTCTTCTCATCCCTCTTACTAAATATACTGCATCAAGCTCGGCCAGCCAGGGAGCGACGGAGGAAGACTGAGATGGTGTAAATGTGGCTTCTGAGCTGTCAGCGAGAGGCTTATTACTTGAGTGGACATACATTTACAGGTCTTATTTCATAGGTATGTGTGTGTGTGTTGTGTACACAATTTTATGTAAGCGTGTCTCTGCTGATTTGGACAGTAAGCTGAGCTGAGAGTGAAGACTGAGCGAGGTTTGTTTCATCTTCAAGCACTGCACTCTTGGAGCAAGTCCGCAGCTCCTAATGCACTAATGCAAGAGGCAGATGGCTCCCTCTGTGTCTTTCTCTCCTCTCTATTCATGGTTTCGTCTATTCCTGCAACTGAAGTGACTTCTATTCCCCCCATGTAGCGTGTGTGTATGCATGTGCATGCGAGGTGCTGAGTTCATCTCACGGTCTAATTGAGATGACATTTCTGCTCTCCAAATTAAATTATTCAGGTCTTCTTATTCATTTGTTCTGCTGTTCCTTTGTTCCCCATCCACCAACTGCTTCTCTTTCTCTCCGGGCCAAAAACCTGTGCTCGTAAAAAGCATTGACCCCAAAAATAAAGAAACCATAACTTCAGTCTTTATTTGATGAGGCCAAAGCTCATTCCAAGTGGTGTGACCTTCAAAGAGTCAGTAATGGCTGAAGTATTGCTGGAAGGAATCCTTCACTTGTCACCAGTGGTTGAAAGCAATTTATAGTTTTCCTGTGATGTTACATCATGGCAGGAACGCCCACCTGGAGGGCAAAACAAGGCTTTCTTCCACTGACTGCCTCTTATTTTGGTACCAGCTTTGTCCAGCCAAATTGCTGTATAGTAGTGGGATGATAAGTCGTTCACTTTGTTCACAGTGTGAACTACAGCACTACATGCAAGCACACCTCTCCTGCCTGGTTAATACTGCAACAACCTGATGGATTAAGCTCATATAGCTAATTACTGTAGCACTTCATTTTGCTGTGACAATGCAGAATTTATTGTACTCAGAACAGCTTTATAGAATCTCTCAATGCTCCTCTTGGTTATGTGAGTCCTTTATCTGTTTATTTATTACGGTAATTTGTATTTGAGTTATTGCACTTATTACCTTATATGTGGTATAGTATGACGATGTCCAAGGCAGGACAAGCAGGAAAAAAAGAAGGGTGGGGAAATGTAATATTTAATACAATGATAGGATACAAATAGAAATTCACTGTTTTTAATGATTGAAATACTCCAGCTGGTGCTGTGTGTGGATTGCAAATTTTTTCCACACATATTTGTTTTGCTCTAAAAGGTGATCTAAATATTTGTGGCTCAAAACAGATGGAGAACTATCAGACTGCAGGCCTGCGGACTGCTTGGGGGCATGCTGGAACGGTGTTTTTGCCCTACAGCTCTCCGTGCCAGTCACGTGGCTGAGAATTATGGATTGGCTGGATTTGTTCACTATTCTAAATATTAAAATCAAGGCCAATGAAGGTCATTGAGGAATAAACATTTTGGGTTTTTTTCCGCTCGGCTTCGTAATAAGAGTTTCTGAAACTTTTATATTTTATGCGAGCTGATTTCAAAAGCCAGTTTTGTTATAAAGGTGCAGCTGCATGACATTGAGGATGAAGCAAAAATGTATTTGTACTGTGCTTCTAAAATTGGCAGCCATGGCAGCAGGAGGTTAAGCTATCCATCATAGGAAAAATACCAGATTTCTTTTTTCTTTTTTTGCTCTCCTTTATTCCAGCTTGGTTCTCATCCTTATCTGCTCAGACGCCTGTTTTCCTTGGCTCATCTTTGATGCAAGAAGTTGTGCGACACAAAGCCAGCATATACCTTGATAAAAAGGAAGCTTCACTGCTACGGTTGCATCTGGCTTGCATCAGAGACACAGTCCCATACACACATTTAACTTGTTCACTCTTACACGGTGTACAGGCCTGGGCGCTGGCAGCACCTCTGCGTACCTTTTGCACAGCTACTTCTCTTTTCAAGATCAGAAACTTGTATTTCTATTTTAATAATGTGGCATGTCAGGATGAGCTGGCTGCAACCTCCACTGCTTTCAGTGTGAAGGAGTAGATGGGGAGCAACACAGAGCCAGGTGGCGGCAGACCGTTGTGCCTTTTGAAAAGAGATGTCAAACATAAGGCACGAGGCCCAGAATCAGCTTGGCAAACACTCAAACCTGGCCCATTGGACGGCTTTGGAAAAGGTGAAAGAGTGTATAAATGTTGGACTTTCAACTGCGCATTCTCACTCCCGAGGTGTAATATAGTGACGATTTGTCCCGCGGCATTCCTGAGGATCGCAAAAGGTGACCTTCTGCGTTCTTATGCTACGCGCCAGCAATTTAATGATGTTAGATAGTGTTTTCCAAAGTGATTTAGGTAAAACGAACGCACATGTGTAGATTCATTACAAACGGTTCTCATGTTTCTTAATTTTTCCGATCTCGTAATATAAGGATGTGTTGGGTGCCCGGAAGCGTAATATACGGACAATTTGTCACCTAGCATAAAATGTTGAAAAATTTTTTTTTTATGCTTTGGGAGTGAGAACATGTTGCCCATGTCTATGTCCACTACACCAAAATGATTCAGTAATAAAGAAACAATTAAATAACAGAAATAATTCAGGGTTTCTTTTCACTATCTACTATCTGTTGTGTACAATGGGTCTACAAAAAAAATAAAAACAAATTTCTGTGAATTCAACGAAACCTTTCTGTTTTATGATTACAAGACAGTCTGGGCAATGAGCTGCCAACACGACATATATCTTTCTTACAATTTAAACCAAAGGAGTAGTGCTGACAGATTTCTTTCATTTACTACAATAGCATTTCTTTATGTTGTAGAAAAACTGAGACGTGCTGTGAGTTTGCATTTGTTTTTCTTATATTAAGATATGTCAGGGATTAAATGTGTAGTGACAGAAAGGGGAGTTTTACTGGTCTGGTCCACTTAAGATCAAAGTGGGCAGTACGTGACCCAGGATGTGAAGTGAGTTTGACATCCCTGCTCTAGAGACTTTGCATGAATACCTAGCCTCCTGTCACTGGCACTGCTGAAAGTTTACTCGGTGAGATACCTTTAGTGATGCTGAGACAAAAGAGGGCATGCAGCAGACAGCTGTTAATAATCCCTTTGCTGCATCGCCTTTGGACACACTATGATTTTTACTTCCTCTTGATAGGCTTGTTGGCAAAAGCCTTTCTTCTTGTCATCTTGGCTTGAGAAAAACTAAACAGAGTTTGTTTGGACTTTTTGGGAAGGGGCTAAAGTCTATCACTGTGCAGAAAAGGGGTTCACTTGATTTATAACACAAGAGTGAAACAAAATTGTGTTTGAAGTAACATGTGATTAACCATCCAAACACTTCAGTATTGTCATGTTGGCCAGTGAGAGCAGCTGATGAGAGTTTAATGATGATCTCTGTTCTGGATTTCTATTGTGACATTTTCTTAGCTACTTTTGTTATCTTGCATTCACATGTTGGAGGAAACATTGGATATTGGAAACTAGTCTGCAGGTTAGTGCCATTTTATCACAGTGAGGGTTTTCATTCATAAAGTCAAACGAATGAAAAATTATGAATTGCTAATTTCTGGAGTATGTGGATTCAGGATGTTCCTTTATCATTTCTTTAAGCTGCATATACTTGATCTCTGTCCTCGACTCCACTTTGCATTTCCCACCAAAGATGCAACAGAGGAGGCATGATGACAAAAAGCGTGAGAGGAATCGAGGCAACAAACATTTAAACATTTAACAGGCGTCCTTTTTGGTAGCCCATTATAAAGCGATCTAAATTTCTAAAGTTTGTCACAACATTAATTATTTAGTTTTAGCCCAACTACTTCTTTATTTATCATCTCAGGTGTAATGTGGGTTTGGTATTTTTTAAATGTTAGAGCTGCATTTCTTTTCAGCTCACAACATGGTGCAATGTGACAAGATGTAATGCGGACGCATACACATGGCAAAGGGCAGAAAGTTTGATCATCTTAAGCCTCGGTCACACTGACCTTTTGACTCCTGGGGGACCGTCTTCTGTTACGGTGAAATGTCCATTCCCCAATGCCAACCACCCAATGAATTAAGAATTGAATTTAATCATTGAGCGGTTGCTGGAGGTCGGAAGGGTGTGGGGTTCCCAGGGGGGTTGCAGCACAGTCTCTAAGTCTGTGTGAGGTGGCGTTTTGAGTAACTGCAACAACATATGAATAAAAAGTCTTGCCATGATGTGTATATTCCAGTCAGCCTCTCCTGTCTTATATTTGGACGGTAAAAACACTTCTGCCAAGGATACACCTGTGCATCCTCAATTATAGCTCCTCTGGCAGGCTTCCTCTGTCCTCTGTCCTTCAGATGCATTTTAAGAATTGAGACATCCTCCAACATGGCACACTGAGGTTAATTTCTGGGTCACAGGGAGGAGGATGGTTGAGACGAAGAGGCACGAATTAGAGAAATGAAAAAAGCCTAGTTTTTCTGAACAGTAGTATACCTTGTACAGACAAGAAACAGCACAGGACTGTAGAAGAAGCAATGAACCGTAGTGGTGATACTGAAGAAGGTACTGTGTATGCCTAACATCTAATATCGGAATAGATTTTACAAACAGTGACATTGTTGCTCGAGGAGACAGAAAAAGAGGCTGGGTGTGTTTGGAATCTTAAGTGGGAGAGTTGCAGCATTGCCAAATTATCCATATATAGGTCAGGGACACAAATTTGTGTTTATGTGAAGGCAATGTGTGAGTTTTTTGTGTGTCTCTCTGTCTCTGTGATGACTGACAGGGAATTTCTTGCACTCTGAAGTGAATAGAGTAAACAAACATCAGTGCATGCTGAAGCCAGGCAGCAGCCTTTCTGGGAATCTCTTGGAAGCCTCTGAAATTGGTTTTTGATTATTAAAATGAAGACAATTTCCTCTGATTAAATCAGCGAGTGCAGATATGACTGAAGCTGTCTACTAAAAAGAAGAGATGGAATTTAAAAGATCAGGACAAATAAGTTAGCTAACTTCCAAAGATAAAGAGAAGTTCATAAATGTTCATGGTTTACAGACATATTGATTGGATGGTATGTGTTAGGTTTTTTTTCAGTCACTTCCCTTGTGGAACTACTTCATCCAAGAAGAAACTTTTCCATAAAAAAGGAATGCATAGCTTCTAGATTCAGGCCCATGACATGACATGACAAAGGTAAGGTTTACGAGAAGGTAGGAGACCTCCTATGATGTACAGTCTGGAGTTCGATACTGCCAACAAAAAGACAGGAGGTAGGGTGGGAGGCTGATGGCCTGTTGTGGTGACCCTTAAAGGGAGGAGCCAAAAAGATGAAGAAGAAGGAGATCCACCTTAGGCTTCAAACATTATAGTGTACCATGCAACAAAGCTAAGATAATCTCACACTGCTTTCTTCAGACCTGAAGGCAAAAGGCAAAGCAGTAGTAGGAAAGAGTAGCTAATAAAATGGGCAGTGAGTGCAGTTTTTATTCTTAGTCAGTTAGTTGTTTCCAGCATTGATTACTCATTATTCTCTCAATTATTTGGATTAAAAAAAACAAAACGTTTGGTCCACAAAAAACTTTCTTAATGCCTCTGTTGCTTTGTTAAAATGTTTCTGTCTCATCTGACCAGCAATGCAAAACTAAGAAATATCCAGAAATGAAAATACCACAGACAACACAAGCACAGATGTTCAATTAATCATTCCAGTACCACGTTTTCATTAAACAAAACAACTACTAAAACTGGATGATTGGTGGGTGGTTGATTCGGAATTAGCAAAAATACTTGCAGCTTAATTTTCTATCAGTGGACCAATGGATTAATCGCCAAATTATGTCAGCTCAAACTTAAATGTGAAGTTTTAAAACTAAGAGGATTTAGGGGTGCTGTTAACAGTATAATGCACCCAGTGAGTGTGTAGCTTTTAAGTAAAAGCTAAGACACTGTTTAAGAGATTGAAAGAAAATAATCCGCCCTATAAAACAAATTTAGGTGCAGTTTCATCCATTTTATCTCCAGCTTTGTGCAGACAGTAATTACTAAAAATCTTTCCCATATCTACCTGTTACCCCCAAACCCAATCCTGTTCCTCTTATCTTTCACAGTGACAGTAGTATACAGCCCTGTGCTTAGTGCTGAGTGGGTCATTTCAGGGGTCAGGGTTTTTTAATTGGATAATCCAGTCCCGAGCCAGCTGAGATTAGCAGCTACTCAAACCTAGGGAATTGGTATGATAGTGTTTGACCTGCATGACCATACTGGGTGAAGCAGTAGCACACAGCTCCACCTGAGGGTAATGCATAAGCTACTAGAGATGATGGACAAAAGTTTGTTCAGCAGTACCCATTTTCAGAAATTAGAGATATGAAATTTTCAGACTGTCCTCCCGTAAAGGGAGGAGTTTACTATGTTTTTAAGGTTATGCAACATTTAGCAGTTGCCTGAAAGTGTGCTGGAGTCATCGCTTTTTGAAAAGAACATCAAACAGAACTCGAGCTTATTGGTTAATGTTTTAAAAGTGTTGGTTTAAAGCCTAGCTGTAACATCTTTTATAACGCTTGCCAAGTCATTCTGGGGCTTAAATGTAACCAAACATTGAGTAAAAACGGAGCCTAAAATGGTCCTATCTTAGTGGGATCGCTTCAGACCAGTAACCAAACAATTCCTAATCGGATAACAGCCCTCTTGAGATATCAGCATTATGTACTGGCATTCAAAATTTACCACATCGTGTAATAAACTGTCGTTGTCTTCATGGTGGAGCCTTCAACAAGAGTCAGAGACTGTGCTCGTCATTTTCTGCAGCCGTGTGCTTATGTTCACACCCCCCCCTTGTGAGTGTGCCTCAGAGTCTGGCACCGCGTTAAGCCTGAGAATGTGCATGTGTCGGTGCTGTCCCCCTAATCCTTAGAGCAAATAAAGGGGAGCTTAGTCAGTCTGGTGCACATACACACTGGAGCAGGCAAGTGAGCATAGATGGACACGCTTCACATGCACTAGCACGTGCACTTTTCATATCTTTCTCCCCTCCATCTGTCTAATACCTCATCCTTCCTTTCTTTCACGTCTTTACGATTCTCTTCTGCATGCTTCAACCTTCTTCCAACCCTCTGTATGCGTCCCTGCTCTCTTTTCCCCCCCACCTCGACTGTGAATTCCTGCACAAATGCCTACAGTGTCCCCATCTCTTTGCCACGCCAAACTGAGTTTTGGAAATTGGCTCAAAAGCACAAGGATTACCCCCACGCCCACAACGGTCACCCCCTCAACTTTCCTCCGCAGGGCTCAACAGCCCCTAGTGTCCCATAATGAGAGAGTGGCTGAGCTGCTGAGGTGGGATTTACGTTTAGCAATGGGTACTCACCCTCTCAGAGTTGTAAGCTGTGCTGTGGTCACAGTTGAGCCCAAGAAAGGCCTCTCTGATCCTACACAACGGAAGTAAATATGCACTCCCTTTGCCTTTGTTTTCTTATAAAGCGTCTTATCATCTACATTCCTTTTCATGACACCCAGCAGACTTGGGCACTCTTTTATGTTATATTAAGAACTTTCTGTTGTCATGGTGTTTAATCAATGATAGTGAATATGATCGAGGAGTGGGTGGGCTCAGCTGTCTCATTAGCCAGAGACAGCTGTGCTGCTCTGTTCACATCTTTTTCAAGCACATGAATGGATATGACGCAGCAGGAGCAGGTGAGACTGACCATAATGGAGCCCGCAGGTGACAGGATGTTCTCAGCTGGATCAAAGGACAGTTTTTTAATTTTTGTCTTATATAAAAATAATCAGGTGCCCATGTGAACAATCAAACAGGGCTTTCTTGTCCCTCGTGTCCATAGTGGCTAACAAAATTATATTAGAAATACTGAGCATGACAATTAATCTGGGCGATCGTGGCTCAAGAGTTGGGAGTTCGCCTTGTAATCGGAAGGTTGCCGGTTCGAGCCCCGGCTTGGACAGTCTCGATTGTTGTGTCCTTGGGCAAGATACTTCACCCGTTGCCTACTGGTGGTGGTCAGAGGGCCCGGTGGCGCCAGTGTCCGGCAGCCTCGCCTCTGTCAGTGCGCCCCAGGGTGGCTGTGGCTACAATGTAGCTTGCCATCACCAGTGTGTGAATGGGTTGATGACTGGATATGTAAAGCGCTTTGGGGTCCTTAGGGACTAGTAAAGCGCTATATAAATACAGGCCATTTACCATGATGTCAGCTACATAGCTTATGATACAATACAGACACAGAAGGCTCCACTGAGCCAAAGCTTTGTAACAAAATTACTGTACAGCTTGGTTAACTTGGGTTTTTAATAACTTAAACGTAATAGACATTCATGTTTATCAAATGGCCGAACATAAAGCAAAATTGCATACATCAGTCATGCGCCCCTTTATTTCTGGTTTGTCGTTGGAAGCTAAAATTGTAACTGAAATTAAAGTTTGATTAATTGAACAGCCCTACTTTCAGCGTGAACACTGTACCTGCCTGCACTGATGACGACACTGCTACCTGACAGATTAGGTTCTAGGTTAATAAAAGCTGCTGCCTAGCTGGGGGCTTTATATGTGGGAGCAATATTGCCATCTCATGCAAATTAGGTAAACTCTATGTAATACTTGGGATTAGTTCAGGGTGTATTCTCTCACCCAGGAGCCTGCTGGGACTGGTCCAGCATCCACAACCCTGCATAATTTAGTTGCTATTAGAATATATTTCAAGTCACTTTCTAAAGCAGCTAAGTTAAAAACTGAGAAAACTGGGTCACAAACAAATCACCTGGTCTTTACTTTATCCAAGTGTATTTTCTTAAATGTGGATATTTGTTTCACAACACACAAGGCCTGTTTTATTGTTTTGGTCTATTTATCATGTTGCCAACAGCAGCAGTAGTGGTATACAGAATTGGTTACAATCTTTTAACTGTATTTGTAATGCAAATATCTAATATGCCAATAATGTAGCGTCAACTCAATGCAGTTATGCGCATAGACATCGTCTAGATGACTCGCTGAAATTCAAACTAAGCATCAGAATGAGGAAGAAGGGTGATTTCGGTGACCTTGAATGTGGAATGTGGTCGGTGCCAGATGGCTAGATCTGAGTACTTCAGAAACTTTTCCCCATGCCAATGTAGAATGGTCCAAAAAAGGGAACAGCAGTTCTCTGTGAAAAAGCACTTTCTTGATTGCAGATGTTAGAGAAGAATGGCCAGACTACTTTGAACTGATAAGGCGGGTAATAGCAACTCAAATAACCACTCATTACAACCAATGTGTGCAGAAGAGCATCTCTGAATACACAGCACGTTTAACAGTGAAGCAGATGGGCTACAGCATTACACCAAGTGCATCTCCTGTCAGCTAAGAACAGGAAACCGAGGCTACAGTTGACACAGGCTCAGAAAATTGGACAACAGAGTATTGGAAAAACATTGCCTGGTCTGTTAGTCTCCATTTCTGCTTTAACATTCAAGTAGTATGGCCAGAATTCAGTGTACACAACAAGAAAACACCCAGCCTCGGATCAATGGTTCAAACGGGTGTAGTGTTGTAATGGTGTAAGTGATATTTTTTTGGCTTGGATCCCTTTGTACCAATTGAGCATTGTTAAACACCACAGCCTGTCTGGGTGTTGTTGTATTGGTGACCATGCCCATCCTTTCATGACCACAGTGTACCCATCATCTGATGGCTGCTTCCAGCAGGATAATGTCCCATGTCACAAAAGTCAAATGATCTCAAACTTGTTTCTTGAGCATGACAGTGACTTCAGTGTACTTATGAGTCATCCACAGTTACCAGATCTCAGTCCAGCAGATCAGGTCTGGTGTGGTGAAGCAGATTTGCATCATGGACATGCAACTGACAAATCATTAGGAACTAATGTATGCTATCATGCCAATGTGCACCAAAATCTCTGAGAGATGTTTCCAGCAGCTTGTTGAATCTGTGGTGCTAAAAATAAAGCAGTGTTGTAATATTGATAACTGTGATATTTAAAAAATAAATTGATGTCACGTTAAAATGTGTATGATGAATCAGTTAATGTCAGCTACAGTCTTATGTCTCATGTCCTCTCTTTGTAAACTAATGCACAGCTGTGCCCTGGGCCTTGACTCACAGGTTTGTCTACAGGTTTTGGAAGATTTGCTTGAGTTGCTGCAGTTTGGTCGTCTTTTTCTGGCTTTATGATATTTTTTGTACAACTGGAGTATTGCATTTATCAGTGACATTTGTTCATATTCATTTAGCCAATCTATTTTTTAATCATTTGCCTCATTCACAAGAACATAGTGAATTCTTCTTTTTACAGTTGAACCTTTTGAATGTTTTAAATCTCTTTATATGCTCTGTAGGTACTTGCAAAGTCTACATTATTTCTGATGTTTTCTAGATATCCCAATGTTATCATTACTGGCCATGACAATATTGTAGTTGAAAAAGAAAAGTCCGTGCCACAGCCCTAAACCACCTACAAATCAGAAGACTCAAACATCCATGAAATGACAAGACACATAATGCGTGAGGGTTAGAAGTGTCTGCATAATGTGTGAGTGTAAAGTGCATTTATTAATGAAGCATAAGGAACTGGCATGCTAAAAAGTCCTGTGAAGTCAGTGTTCCCGGCTTGTCCCTAAAATTTGAGTCTGTCACATTTCTGAACGCATGATTAAGCTGTCAGAAGGATGCTGTTAATACGTTTGCCTGCAGGAATATGCACACACTGTGAATAAGTAACTGTGGAATGAAAGTGTGTGTTTATCTGACAAAGAAGAGGAAAGTAAAAAAAAAAGAAAAAGAATCTGCAACACAGTTTTTAATATACGTAGTAATCAGTAAGTGTTCACTTCTGCAGAAAATGTATAGCTGATCTTTTTAAGGCTTTGAAACGGTGTGAGACATTCCTGTGAATGGTTGTGAAAATTCCATCTGAATAGCGAGATCTGATATTTTAACAGTCATAGGTCAAAATTACATTCTTCAGCCCTTCTCGAGTGTAAGGTACCATGATATCCAACTGTGTTTTCATTTTCCATTTAGGCTTCTCTTTGATTCTCATCGGTCCAGGTAATTTCCTCAGTAAATTACAGTGGCTATGTTTGCCTCTTGGAGACCAGAGTTAATCCATTTACATCACAAAACTGAATAATATAAAAAAGAAATAGACATGAACTAACATTATCCATCTAATTGTCATGATTTAGAGAACCAGACAGACCCCCTAAACCAGCGGTCCCCAACCTTTTTTGCGCCACGGACCGGTTTATGCCTGACAATATTTTCATGGACCGGCCTTTAAGGTGTCGCGGATAAATACAACAAAATAAAACTAGTACCGGTACCGGAAAAAAGAAGATTTATTCATCCGTGGCAGCACTCTAAATAAACACCCAGACTTCCCTCTCCCCCGCCACCTCTGAAGACACAAGGCAGTACTATTGCCAGTGTGTCCTTAATTTGCTCCATCGCCTCCTTCCAGTTGGACATGCTCTAAAATGTTCCTTTCAATGTGGAGTATCAGCTCTACTCTGACTCCTTTCCATATAGACAAGTTACTCATTCTTTCTCCAAGTGAGAGCCCAGTAACTCATCAGAAGACGCTCACTTGCAGCACTTGTATCCGCAGTCTTATCCTTATTATATTTAATTAGAGCTTGTGGCTACAGGTGAGGGTAGTAATGCAGACCGACTGGCAAACTGACAGCTTAGCTTTAACACTCAGCTCTCTTCACCTTAACAGACAAATCCAGTGTCTGCATCAGTGCAGATGTTGCGCCAATCCATCTGTCAATCTCCCACTACACTCTCCCCTCACTCATGTACAAGATCCCAAGATACTTTTATACCTCCACTTGGGGCAGCAGTTTTTTGGCTAAGAAGTTGGACCTTAAACTCAGAGGTCCTAATTTTCATCCTTGCTGCTTCATACTCTCCTTTAAACCTGCTCAGTGTAAGCAGCAGGTCAGGGCTTGATGAAGACAACAAAATCACTCCATCTACAAAAAGCAGGGTAGAGATCCTGCAACCACTGAAGCCAATGCTCTCCACCTCTTGGTTATTTAGAATTTCATATCAGTAGTTGAAATAAAAGCCAGTACACAATGTCCATAGAAAACACTGAGGGTGTTTTTAAACCTGCATTGTTTAGTCTGATGAAATCAGGCTTGTTTTTTTCTCTTTTCCCTTTATTGCTATGATTTGTTTGGGTGATGCAAAGTCTGGTGAAAGAAAGTCTTTAAAGTTTTATGCTTTCATGCTGTCCTTAACCTTTTGAGTATTCGTGCTAACAAACAAACAGACAAACTGAACTGGCTGCTCGGCGGAGGCTATGTGAATTATTTAATGTGCTTCTTTTTAATATCTCTAGCTTTTGAGGCAGCAAATAAACATTGTGGACCCAAGCATTATTTCACAGGTTTCAGTGGGCTTTTAGTTTCACACTGGAGCGGTAGATGGTAGACAAATGCCCGCATAACATTTTGGAGAGAGTCTTTTTTTTTAGTCCTGTGTGCAGCTCTTTGCGAAAAGCATTTGAGCTCTTGGTGACTGTCGCAACAAATTCCAGCAAAAGCGAAAGCTTCCTCTTCTGTGTCTTTCCTAATTTTGCTCCTGTTTAGTTTGCCCTTGTGTTCAGGCATGCTGCTGCCCCCTCGGATTATACTAAAATAAACAATAACATCTTCTGAAAGAAAATGAATATTCATTGTAATTACATCAAACTCAAGAGTACTGCGAACTTCTACATCCAGCACTAGGGCGGACTCTGTATTAGTAAGTGAAAAATAAACATAACTGGGCTTTTGTCAAATTGTTTTTGCTGACATATCTCAGTGTGTTTCCTGCTTTGTGCAGAGAAGCATACAAAAGACGGAGCACTGAGATGCAGCAGTCTGTTCCTTTGTATTTCAATCCCCTCATTTCATTTTGTCTACTGACTGAAAGTATGGTCAGACTTTGGTCATCTGCCTTGAACACAAGATCAAGAGGCCTCCTAGAGACAGCAGTCTCATAATGATTCAGCCTCTCTCCACTTCTCCAAATGTTAACATCTATTCTCTATCAGTATCCTTTCCAAGTTTTAGTCACAAGTCACAGACTTTGTAATTCTCCATTTAGCTGTTACATTTGAGTCTGTTTGGCCACCTTGTTGCAAAATATGACTCAGATACATTTTTAGAAAGCTTTTTTAAACTTCCTTTACATACTGCTTTGCTTCCTATATTTATGTGGATGATCCTAAAGTACACACACACACACACACACACACACACACACACACACACACACACACACACACACACACACA